>NC_142772.1:28003292-28305653 GCF_988280905.1 Pimephales promelas
TAGAAATAGAAATAAAGGCTGCTAGTTTGCTCATTATGAAAGAATAACAAATAATGCAGAACAAATGGTGCTGTGTAAATTCCCCAATGCTCTTGCACATTCTGTGCCTCATTAAAACAATGCTCTTGAAAGCCTAAGGTTTTCACTGAGAGATCAAAAACGCATGTTGCCATCACAAAGGCGAGGTTTTATGTGCAAATTAAACGGAAGGTACAATGGCATCATGGCTGACTGTTGACCACATAATTAGCCGTAGTATTTTCCCCCCTCCTAAACTGCCATTCTGTCATGCATATTAAAATATGCGCTCTGCTCTGCCATTTTAATTGGTTAAAGAGTTCAAACAGACAACAGAACCCCCCCACCTCCCCCCTCCCCCGGTCCTGGCCTCGCCTGAAAGCGTTAGTGATTTTCTGTCATGCAAAACATCTTTCGGCTTACTAGATATTTTCTTCCTTTTATTTCCTCCAATTTGTGTTTACAGCTCAGAGCTGTGGAACACATTTCCTTGGCTTGTAATGTGACAGTTGCACTCTGGCGCTCAGTTGAGTGGAGATGTTGTTTTGGAAAGATAGCAGGAGGATGCTGCCCAACTTATCTGATTACCACCGATGTACATCACACGTCCCTGGGTGCAACTTTCAAAGAGACACATATCAGTGGGATTAGAAAGAGGGGAGAGCGCAGGAAAAGTCGGAGAGAAGGGGAGATCTGCGTTCTGGAGTAAACAAGACTGTTGGTGAGTGACAGCAGACCATACGATGCGTGAGGCCTAGCTGAAGATCCATGCCAACCACATCCCACTGTCCATGCAAAGAAATCAGAGAGGACGTGAACATGCAGTGAGCAAACCTTCTTGGACAACGATCACTTGGGTAACACTCTCTGTTTTAGTGCCTTTTAAAAGCAAACCCCAAATCCCACAGTGTTTTTTTTTTGGGTTTGCTTCTTCTTTCTTTTTGTTTAAATATACTGCAAAATATAATGCAATATATTACATAGTGCTTATATTTTTCCAATACTGAAATATATGCATTGACCATGTGTGGCTGAAACAATATTCACAGTTTTATCCTTTATTGTGTACATATATTCCACATACATGTTCCCCTATACTGTGAATGTATTTTCAAACACACACACACCTGTGTAAACATGTAGAACATCCTCTAAACATTAGTGAAGAAACAGCAGGTTAAAAGCAATTGCAAAAAAAAAAAAAAAAAATCCACTGAAAAAAGTAGATGGACCTATATTTGGGCACTAGCATATGAATGCTACAGGTACCAAGCACTAATCTCAATTTACAATGCATATGTTTTTAGAACCAGTCCACAGTTAATTCATCCCAAGCCTCTAGGGCCGTAATTCAGGGGATAGCCTCCTGTGACTGTGTGCAAGAGAGGAAAAAGGCCCATTAATATGCATGGCTTTGCTAAAAGCTTTAAACTGACCTACATGACAAGGTTCAGTATACACTCATACTGTGTGCCAGCTCTTGAGGGACTCTGTCATCCATGTTCCCCACCCTAATTAGTGTCTTCTTTCAGCCGGCCAGCTTTTCAGAGTAGCTGTTGAACTTAGCTGAGCACTCATGTGTTTGGGTAGATGTAGGCCACAGAGGTCACTCCATGAGTCCCAGCCCTTCACAGCCCGGGCGGCTCTCAAGCGCTTTGTGATAGATGCATTAAGTGGCTGAAGAAGACTGTGGATTGGCCATACACAGCACTTTGGACTCTCAGAAGGTGTCCCGGTGCCTGTTGATGACTCTTCAGGCCCTTTCAGATAATCCTCACAGCCCTTTTTAGCAAGAATGGATTAATTAACAGATTTATTTTCTTTTCTCTCCTCACGCCTCATCTGCATTGTTTCCCATTCTCTCGTCCTCTCGTGCGCTGATCAAGATCAAGAGGAATATTGATGCAGAGGGAAAAAAAATCTCTATTAGCATACATATGAATTCACTGTGGCTTTTGTTGATTTAAAGTATCAGCCTGAAGTGGTCGTACTGTAGATATGAAAAGTTAGAAGATGTTAGCCATGGCTGTTGGTAAATCATTGTTGACACTGATGATCCTGTTTTGTTTTTGTCAAAAGGGAAGTTAGCATCTATGATGCTAAAGGACAGCTGTTGCTAAAGGGATTAGCCCGATGGCTCAGACTAAACAGTAAGAGGGAATGTAAGCTGTCAGTGCTGGCTAGCCTAGCCTCAATCTGAGTCTTTGGGTGACTGGGGAATGTGTAGCTCTGGGCACTATGCATAGTAATGAGACTAAACAGATGTAGAGCTCCAGAGTGTGCCGGTCACTGGCTAGCTCATAGTGTTTGTCAGAAAATATATGCTGTGTGCAGGATTGCACAGTGAAAATATATATAGAGTATAAATGCTTCCCTTTTGACATTAAAAATACATAAGAACATATGTAGAAATTTGGAGGAGGAGCTCACTGTACCTGTAGTACGAAAATACTTTTTGAGAGAAAGAATCTGGTAAACAATGGATTTATTTCAATAAAAAATAACAAACTGTCATAGACCTCTACAGATAAATAACAAGTTAATTCTTAACAATTAAGAAAAGAAAAAAATGACACTATAAAAATATTTTCTGATATAATTGACATTGTATGTAGTACAAATCCCTTTATTGATTAAATGAATAGTTTGACCTGGACCTGTGTAGGCAGACTTTGACTATATGAAAAGGAGCATATTGTGTTTTATTATGGCCAAGAACCGCCCACTTAGGAAGAGACCATCTGCTTTACATGTGAAATGACCAGCCAGAGTCCAGTTTGTTTTTAGATGGTCAGTGAATGGTTTGTAGTATGTTGTCTGAGGCTGAGACCAGGAATTGGTGTGTTAGCATCATCTGATTAGCAACCTGCTGGTTGATGTTGGAACTACACCATTGTGATAGCAAAAAGTGTTACCCCTATTGGCCAAAAGTAACCATGAAAACATTTTTCCCAAACAACCAAGCTACCCTATTGTAGATGTTTTACCTGTGACAGTTTTTATAGAGCTCTTAAAAGCAAGAAAATAATCTGCTGCCGCTTTTAGATGAGTGATCAGTCACATTACAAAAGTAGCAAAACTAAATTGCACATGAGCAAAGATTTTTTATATGTTTTATCTCTCTTGATAAAATAATACAAATCCAATTGGAGCGGACATATTCTTACACAAGATTAACCCACTAGCTTTAACAGGTTTCATTGTCAAAACATGGTGCCTCTTGTTCATTTTTAAAATGTCCCTATAAGCTTTAAAACAAAATCTATATTCTTGATTCACGGGCAATTTTTTGATGATCAGTTCTTTTAAGATAATGTTAACCATGCTTTTTAATTTAACATTCACAACTATTTTCCTTCTTTCTTTCTGTCTTTTTCTTTTTGCTGAAAGCTTTTTTTTGTAAACTCACCATATAAGATGTAGAAAGCAAAATGATTTGTTTTAGGCTGAACATGAATGGCAAAAGAAAAACTGGTATCAATGTAACAAACACACAGAAGACATAAATGTGAGGTAAAAAGTAAATATAATCAAAATATTTTATGAGTATCATTTTTTAACATTTCTCATTATAATGCTCCAAAAAGGGCTTTCGAGTAGTTCTGTTGTTTATATGCTTCATATACAGTAAGCAAAAATGTTACTTTAAATAAACAACAATGGTGCCTTCAAGCCATGTGCTGTTGCTTGAAAATTGCAAATACAGCAAACGTTTTCCACTCCCCCCCCCCCCCCCTTAAAGAGGAGAGATGTCAGTTTAGATTATTACAATTGTCTCGTCCACATTTTAAAGTGTCAAAAATATAATGTAATGTAATATTATTTATTTATTTTCATTCATATTTATCACATCTATGTTTAATAATTTTAAATATGTATAATGTTCAATACTATATATTTAAAAAGTGAACAAAACACAGTAGTTTCTGAACTTCAACGATCTTCTCATGTTTCCTCAGTTTTCTTAGACCATCCATCTCAAACAAAGACAGAGCGCATTTGCAGAGCTGCCAGTCACACAAAGCCCACTCATTCTCCACTGAACTCATCTCCATCTGCTGATGTGTGACCATGTCCACACATCCGTATTGCCTCTACTCGAGCTTATAATGAGCACATGAGCTGTGACTTATGAACCGGAAGCCTGTAGGTTGAAGAACATTTATGACATGCATAATGCTAACAGGAGACTCTGATGGTTCCATGTGTTTAGTATGCTGCCATTGCCCTATTATGATGAAGTCTAATGTAAAGTCCGAGCATAGGATATTGCTTTACTTCGATTTTTTTCTCGAGACATGCAGGCATGAAAAAACAGATGTGATTAATGGTTTGAAAAGTGGTTTGGAATGTGTTAATGTTACAAAATTGTCTCTTCTATTGCTGTTATTTATGTCTTGTATTGAACCATGAATCAATACCAATGACCATTTATTTTAGGCCAACATGCATTTTTTAAACACTATTTTTTTTTCTCCATAATTATTAGCATTAAAGTTAGGATTATATTAATAATATTAGAACAATAATACAATACTCAAGAATAGTTACAATAATTATGATTAAATATAAAGAAAAATCATAGCATTATTTGACACTCTATTTTTGAAATTTTGCTCTCGGGGTCCCCCTACAGTTGGGAAAAAGTATTGTCTTCTACTACTGTCGTAAAATCTGTCACCAGGAAATACACGCGTGCATTTGTTGACAAGCGATACCCCGGAACTCTGCAGAAGGAAGGAGATCTCACATCTTGGGCAGACTGCCAGCGTTGCGTGCGAGATGTCTTCATCCCAGGTACATATTTCAGCATGTCATATGAATATAGTTTCACGGGCTTTATTTTTTTCAAACGTCAAAGTCAAAGATCGTGTAGCTCACATCTACAAGCTAGCGTCTTTAACGTCAGCCTTGGCTACTGTTTTACATAATGAATATGCTAATTCAATTCAATGTTTATCGGTAGATAATAGCCATATCGTTAACATTATAAATCGATTTGCATTATAGCCTGAGGCAACTTTCACCAGAAAAAAATAAGTAATAAGTTATCCTGATAGATTATTTTATTCATCTAATAATCTATTTTTTACTTGCAAGAATGTAGCCCCTACCAAACTCAGTAATCAGTATACTTTAACGTCTCGGCCGCCCCGGCTCATGCTTGAGTCGAGTGTCTTAAGCACAGTATAAGAAGTGGACAGAGCCATCTCATTGGAACTCCATTGAGACAAGTGAAGCCCGTTTTTGGCGATGTTTTTTAGCACTTCCGTTCCTGACGCGCAGACTCAAACAGAGCTTGACGACGTAGATGTTGACGTGAGCAACCCGTCTGTCTTCTAGTGGCTGTGGCATTAGAAATCTGAATCATTCCCTTCCGAAACTTGCAGAGGCTGGGAGTGTGAGTTGGAGCTGTCCATGAGCTAGGAGCAGGAGAAACTTTTGCTAGGTATTCTGATTAATTATTTTGTCATTTTGCCTCCACGTTTCCCCGATTGTCCGCGAGCTTCTCCTCCAGTCCATAAGGTAATCTCTCTACTGTGCGACAGAGAGTCGCTTGGTTATGACGCAATCATTAGCCTACTTTTACAAAAAACTGCTTCTACGTGGCCATAACATAACATAAGCTACAAGGTAATGGAGCATACATTGTCATGTTTCTTTAGAAATAAATATAGGACAAATGGGGTCTTCAAACGCCTCAGATGTAAAGTTATTCGCTGACAAAGTGACGCCAAAATGAATGGGAGTCAATGGAAATGCTAACGCAAGTGAAGTTCTGCTGCAAGATGGCAGCTCCCGCGAGGCTTCAACTTCCGGTCGATAGATTACCCCCTTGCTTAAGCACCCTCAAAAGAAAGAAATGCAGTCTACATTGGATGCGGCGAGGTGCGAAGCTATACATTACCAACAGTAAACTGATCGCCCGCGTGCTCTGTTTCCGACGCACTTCACATTTGGTTTTACTTGCTGCATCAGCCATGACAACATACAGAGGTAAAAAAAAAATAACGCTTGTTGGGCTCTCGCGTCAGAATTTGAGGAAGTGGGGGAAGTGACGTATGCCGTAAAGCAGTCGAATTTTGTAGTTCTTTTTGTGCTCGGGTTTCTACCCGCTCCCCGAAGTTCCAGAGTTTCAGTAAAAGCGATACAGACCACGTCAGGCTATGGCAGACCTGTCATTCAACCTATTGTAAGTCGATGTACCATCTCAAGGGTTTTGGAAAAATATTATAAAGGTTGAAAAAACGACATAGTGCTGCTTTAAGCTTTAAATTAACTGGACCTTCATCCTAATAACATGTTTCCTATTGTTAAATATCAAGATGGTAGCAGACAAACAATAATACACCTTTAAATGTTGGCCGCCTTTTTTCCTTAACATGATTTTCTCTAAACCTAATGAGCCAGCAGAATGAAGTGGTTTGTTTTCTCAACAATGTAGGCAATGATTAGGAGCAATTTCTTCGCTTCCCTAGAACTAAATAACTCTCCGTCATTAATGTACATATTTTACACCTCATTAGAACTAACATGATTGGACGGGGAGGGGAAACACATTTGCATTTCAAATTAACAATACATTTCCCATGAAAAAAAGAATGAAATGGAAAGAATAAAGCGCAGCAAGTGAGTTAGCCACAGTGACAGGGAAGTCAGAAGTCTATAGAGTGGGTTAAATAATTTTGGACCACATCTGTGCTTACTGAATTAGCTTTAGGTGGCAACACATGATTTCTCCTAATTAACGAGACACATTCTCCTGCTACATTTTTGTAATGTAAATGGCAGATGCAATCAGTTCTTGCACACTGAAATGTGCATCGCAGGGTGAAACGGGCAAGATGTTAACTAATTTTATTTTTAATCTTCCTCTTTTTGCCGCCGAGCGTGTCGTTCGGGTAAACGGCATGTCTTCTGAAAATTCCTCGCCTCTTTCATAGAAACATATTGGGGCAGCATTTGCCAGATGTCCGCTTCCTCTGCCTTCTGCTGCCATTATCCTCAGGCACCACCCCACCTTATGGCTGGCCAGCCTGCCAGGAGAATGGGAGAAAGGGAGGGCAGGAGAACAAGAGAGAAAGAGAGAGAAAAAGAGTGAAGGAGGACGACTAAGAAAGATTAAGGGTCCTTCCAAAATAAGAGGGTGTCTCTTCAAACAAGGCCATCCTGATGGAGTACATTTCAGTTATGTTGTATTGTGATTGGAAAGAGTGCTCATAGTTGTCACATCTGTGCAATGTCAACTTTATAGCCCAAATGCTACTGCCAGGTTTATGTTTTGGTTTTTTGCTAAATATTTAAAATTGTTTCCATGGACATGTTGTCACTGGATGCTGAAACATGTTCCCTGGCAAATCATTTTAAAGCCCAGTTTTATGTACATAAAATGTTATAGGATTGATATGCCTAGTGTTCCTCCTGTTGGTCTTATTGGCTCCTAAAACTGCCTTTGACCTTTATTACATTACGTACCTGCCACTTAAAGGGATAGTTCACCCAAAAATTAAAAATTCTGTCATCCTGTATGACTTTCAGTGTTCTATGGAAAATACTTTTATTTATTTAAAAAAAATACAAAACAAAAACAACTAAAAACATACTTAACAATATCTTAATTTATTGTTCCACAGAAGAAAGTCTTGGGAAAGAAGATGAAGAAGATAAGGAAGATAAGGCTTGGGATGACATGAAGGTGAGTAAATCCACTTGTTCCTATGTACTGTAGGGTTAGGGGATGCTGGGGAGGGTGCATAAATAATGGCAACTTTCACTTTCATTTTTGGGATTGTTGGATTATTCACAACCTTACGTGATGAAACCGACTGAGCAGCTCTGTATACAGAGTCCTATTAAATGGATTATTGCAGATGGGAGGGCACATGTACCCTCTCAGCACACACATGCACAAATGGAGGTGTGTTGCTGGCACATCCTCATTAGACTGTTTGTTAGCCTCATTTCGCCACTGTCACAGGCAATCTCTGCTCTTCTACTCCATAAACAAACACAGATAGAGTCACGTAGGAGCATCTGGGGGGAGAGGTCCCAGCTGCTTTACCCCCTGAAACGTGACCAAGCCCAGGGGACCAGTTAAAGGAGCATCAAATACATGATTAGTTTAGATTGTCAGTATATGGATTGCACTGAACTGGTAAAGATTTTATTTTATTTTTATGTACATTTAGCAAACAATTACATAGAATGGCAAGTAACACATTAAGGTAAACATGAAATTAAAAAAAGTAAAAAAAAAAATCAAAAAATAATCTTAATTACAGTAATGTAGTTTTAATTACAAAACTTTATTCAAAATAAAGTTTAAAGTTGGTTGATTGCGATTTCCCTTTTTTAATTTTAAATAGTGTGTAATGTTGCTGTTGGAGTTCAAGGTACGCAGAGATATCATCTTTTAAACATCAGGAAGTTTAATCCCTACTAAAACGACTCGAATGGGACTACAACGAGATACTTCCTGGGTTTTATACGTAACTAACCCATAAACTTACATCAACTCTCCCTCTGGAATATGCTAAAAGGGGACATGGTCATATTTCTGTGGCTTTGTCGAAGAGGAAGAGTTAGTGGAGAGCTGTAGCCATGCCGTCGAAAGTGTGTTATTTTCACCCAGCTGTCAGGTCTTCTGTGTCCGTCAACAATGGCTAAAATTTATGTTTGACTATGTTCCTGAAAATTACAATTATAATTTAGCTCCCTGTGCTGTGCATTTTACGGAAGACAGCTTCCAGAATCTCCACGAGTTCAATGCCGGATTCAACAAGAAACTGTTACTAAAACATGAAGCAGTTCCAACTTTAAAATCAAAGGCAGTTGTTGGGCCACAAACTGTAAGTAAGACTTAATCATTTTAAATGTATTTGCATGTATAATTTCAGACGTAATGTTTTATTTTTTTAAGGACGTAAACAATGCCAACGCTGGCTTTAGTAGGCACTTAGTTACGCTATTTCATTTGTCAAATGCGTACAAACATTTTGGACCTGATTTTGTAATTATGTACTAATTTTGTAAATGCATTTTCCATGTATACTTTATGAAGTAATTTTTCGATTTGATCAAGAACGTAATTTCAATAGTTGCCAGTTAGTTTGATGCTATTTTGTATGTATAAGACAAACGTGTATAAAGTTATGAGATATGTAATCGCAACAGAAAACTCCAGCTCCAAGCTCCATCAGTGTACAGTATGGTTTTAACACAGTTGCCAAATGTAGGCCTACACACCTTAAGAAAACGATACACTGAGTAAACTAAGTTTTGTGAATAGATAATGGTTGTTCATTATATCGATAAAACAATAACTTTAAAAACGGTATTACTCTCATTAATTTATTCAGTTATAAATAAATGTTCAATCAGGAGAAACTCGTATCTCAAAAGCTAGCAAGCAGCAGTAGCATTTTCAAATAACAGCATATCGAAATACTGATATATAAAGGGCAGAAGAGTCCTGTGTGGTGAGGTTCTGATTGACTCTTCATCACCGTTTTCTGGGTCTGCTTCTGGCTCAAACTGATACAGCAGTATCACCACCATTATTTACATTTGACCGGAGCACCTTTCGCCATAGCAAAAGCAATGGGCGTGAAGTTTCCGGACAACGTGCGCTACACAGTTTAGCCAATTTCAACACACCGGCCCAAACTAACCAATCTGAGCCCATTTCCTGTTTCTGAGGGAGTGCCTGTTTCAGAAAGTGACAGAAAAGAAAGTGGCTTACAATACAATTGAAATTTATGAAAGATAAGGCTTAAAAAAAAACAAAAAAACATTGAAGACATGTTATATTGCACCCAAAAAACACAATCATGCAAAGAAAAAAAGCAGTAAACCACCCCTTTAAAAAAATGTCAAAGCGAAACAACGTCTCAGGTTATGACTGTTACCATGGTTCCCTGGGTCGTTCCCAGACGCTGTCCTATGTAGACGCTATGGTTTGTGTCTTGAAGGATATGTGAAATCAGTCCAATGGCATGGTGGGACATCATCCCGTTGCATGTGATATCATGACCAAGCTATTAAGCAAAACTGGACCAAACAGTGTCAGCTTCTGATTGGCTGAAGCAAGTTTATCAAAGGCATGCAGGAAGCATGGCAGGGTGACACAGCATCTCTTTTCCTTCTCATGGAGCCATGGTTGCAAATGCAATCATAATCCCTTTTGAGGGAACTCCACACTGCGTATGATGTAGATGCTATGAGAACGTTTATACCCACCAAGCCATATTGAGCAGTGCCTGTCCTAGTGTAAATCATGGTGACAACAAATATAGGACATCAGCACCTAGGACCCCAGAATGAAGTCCATGTCCAGGTTTTAAAACCTGACAAATGTGTGCAAAGAGGACCAGCCCACCACATCACATTCTTCTTATAGGGACGCCCACTGACAATAAGGCTTTTGAAGCCACCATACTCCTTGTAGAGTGTGCTCTGACAGCCATAGGTAAAGGCTGACCACACTCTTCATATGCAAGAGAAATAGCCTTGATTCACTTGCTTATTATTTGCTTAGTTGCTGGGGAACTTTTCTTGGTTGACCCAAAACAGACAAACTGTTGATCAGATATAATGCGACAGAGCAGCTCTGTGGACAAAACAATGGGTACTTTTGGTTAATCAATACTTTTTGGCACATAACTCTGGCTGCAAAAAAGCTTTTACCATGCCGAGGATAAATCGTAGACCTGAAGGGGATACCGACAGAATCTGAACATCTTCTACTTTCTTAAGAATAGCCAGCAAGAAAGCTATTTTTAGAGTCAGAAACTGTTCTGTGACAGACTCATAGGCTCAAAGGGCTCCATAGACAGACCCTTTAGTACTTCAGCCAAGTACCAAGCCAGAACTCCTCCATGGTTTGCTGGCCTCAGCCTCATAGCACCATGTAGGAAATTCACATTTACATTTATTCATTTAGCTGACGCTTTTATCCAAAGCGACTTACTGTACAATTGCTATATATGTCAGAGGTCGCACGCCTCTGGAGCAACTAGGGGTTAAGTGTTTTGCTCTCACAGTGGATTCCAACCCGGGTGTCCAACACCAAAGGCATGTGTCTTATCCACTGCGCCATCACCACCCCTATGAAATAAGACCAGTTGGTTTCTCCCCAATGACTAACTGCTCAAAGGTGCGTGGCAAGCTGCCTTGACCACCATGTACACCTTCAGAGTGGAGGGGAATAGCCCTGTAGAAAATCAATCCTGAAGAAACTCCATCACTTAACCAGCCAGGCTGTTAACTCGGTCCAACCCACGATCTCTGCAAAATGAAGTTATCCAAGAAGAAATCCATACTGTTTTTTTTTTCACTTCTCCAAATGATCAGAAACCAATGAGGAAGTTAAGAGGAATTTTTATACACAAGAGAGTGAGAAATGGAAGAGGAGGAGTGTAAAAAAACAAACAAACGTGTAGGTTATCTGAGTGGGATACTGGTTCGCCGGTATTAGTCTTGATGTCCATCATCTTTTAACCTTACGCCAAGTCTCCAAACTCTTTCCCCGGCCACTACACAGACTGCTACATACACACACACACCAAAGGCTTGTTTCATTACTTATTTTTATTTCTTTTTTTGCCTTCTTTCTTTTGGTTGAAATTGAACGCAAACAATTGTAGATTTCAAAAAGACAGATTTACAGTTGAAATAGACATTTATATTAATGAACATAATATATAAACGAAATAGATGGAATAAAACTTCCTTTTCTTCCTAGATAATAAATGGTGTGGATGCTGTATCGACTTGTGGGGGGGGGGGTGTCTTTGTGTAATGCAGCTAATTTTTACTAAAGGAAAGGGCTCGTTAGTCGCAATCAGTTGTCTAACTGTGCCCTGTTCTGTCAGAGCTTGACCTTTCCTCGTGCACTGCCTGTAAAATCTCCTGCTAGGGTTTCACCGTTTCATGCCTCGCTTAATTGGATATGATTTGCGTTTTGTGCTTCTGCTTTTGTTCGTTTGTCCAATTCAGCATGGAGCTAATGGCTAAATGTCACTGCGAATCGCAAGCTACGTTAGCCTGGAGAGAGGTTAATTTTCCTGACAATGTACACAACTAACAAGACCCAACGTCAACATCTCCTCATTACCGATGTTGTCGCAAGCAACAGAATCAGTTGTGAACATGCAGCAAGAAAAAAAAGCAAAGGAGAAGATGAACAATATTATTCAGGCCTCGGTGGTTGCTGTCATTAACCTATGGCCCTAACATCTTAAACTTGGCTAATGAACAGCAGTGATGGTGTGCGCGATTGGCACGCAAAGATGAGACGGCGGGAAAACTGTGAAGTTTAATTATGCTTGTACACCTCAAACTGCGTGGCATTTGACGGAAAGGTCAAGAGAACTCCCTTGACTTAATCTCTGGAACCTGTGTCTTCAAGCCCTCTGGTGACGACTAAGCAGATACACAGACACAACGAAGCTACATACAACATCATTTTAAACCAAAATTAGGGTTTTAGATTAATGTGACATAAATTCCGTTTCAGACAGTAAACTGACTTTTTAATTGTTTTCTTGCTACTCTATTTGTTCATACTCCAGCTTTTAAGTTTAATTTGTAATGGTAAATATATATATATATTAAATAAATCAGTTTGCAGACAACAGGCAAAGGACATAGCAATGAGGTGTTCTTTTTGACACCGATTCCTGATAGATTTTGGCAGCAGTTTCGCTTAATATTCTGTGCCCTGAATCTGAAAACTATAATTGGCTTAGTTAAAAACACACACACACACGTACTTTATTTGATCTGTAAGCTTTGCTCATTCGTATACAAAACGTAATGTAGCCAGCCATATGATGTTACCAAAAATTCACTGAGTTGGAACCTTTTGCTGGAGAAAACATATCACTCGATTTACTGCTCAGTCAGCACTCCCAATCAAGACAGAGTATGCATGTTGGCTCCAGAGAGCAGACATTTTGCGTTAAACGATTCCTTGGTTTCCCATCAGAGTATCTTACCATTTTAACATTTTTAGAAAACCTCACTAAGAGCTTTTACATGGTCTATTGAGTTTTGCTTTGAATGCTCAATTTTTCAAATATCTACCTAACCCATCACCCATAAAGTATATAATCTGTCAGAAAACTGATTATATTTCTGCAGTTAATTTGAGTTGTAGGGAAAAACAGAGTGAGCATTGCTGAGATGAGGAGGATGAGGTGAGAGAATGGAAAGGACGTTCTTGATTAAAGTAAGATGCATGTGCCTCTGTGAGTGGGAGAGTACTCACTAAATCAAGTCAGTGTGGCGCTGTGAGCATCTGTAAGACAAGAGTAAACAGATCACTAAATTTCCCCATTTACATCATCATGCTTTCAGTTTTTTGAAATATGTTTTTTTTTTTTTTTTACTTTTAATTGCTTTACAGACTTTGTTGCACTGTAAAGTATTATTGTCTTCTTATCCACAGAATCTCAGTTTTCTTGATTTTTTTCCGGTTCAATTTACGAAATTAAAATGAACTAATGCAAGTCTACTTACATTTGTAAGTTATTTGTATTCAGTTATTTTGAGAACAGTTTCTGTTTTGTTTATATTATTCCATTGTGGTCGAGAGTGGAGAGTTTGTTTAGGCTGAGGTTGCCATAATCAGTCAGCAATTGCTAAGTTTGTCATTCCTAGTTGTTGCAGAGTAGAGGAGTACATAATTTAATGTTAGTTATATAGTTAGTTATAAGGTTATGTAAATATGAAGAAATAAATTATGTTGTATATACGTACTGTATGTGTATGTTCAGGCCTACATATATTTGTGTCTATTTGTATTATGAAGCAGCACAACTGCTTTCAACATTAATTAGTAATAGTATGACACTCATGCACAAAGTCAGTATATGAGAATGATTTCTGAAGAAACATGCAACACTGAAGTCTAGCAATGCTGAAAATTCAACTTAACGGTCACGGGAATTACAGTAATTGCATTTTAAAATATTTTTAAAAATAGAAAATCAAGAAGAAAAAAAACTTTTTAATGATTTATATTGAACATATGGATAATGTAACCAAATAACTGGATATGACAACTAAATATGGTTCCTCATCTATGAGGAATATGTTATAACAAAAAGACAATGAAATCCTACATATGACAGAATGAGTAATGAGGGTGAAAAAGCAGTAAAACACCTCAACTTTAGTTTTATGCTTGTCTCTCACCAAAAGCTTAAGTTCTGCTATGGTGGTCAAAGATCTTACGTACATTGAGAAAATCAGCAAGACACAGTTCTCTAGCTTCAGGTCTGACATCACCAGAGGACTTAAGTCACTCAGGATCTCGTTACTGCGCTGACAAGACAGATCCTAGTCTGAGACAGATCTAGTAGGCTGCCAAGGCCTGAGGATTAAAGATACAGTTTCTCGGTAGCTATCTTCATCATCATGGCAAGAAGTGCCATGATCCCTAGGTGTTTCCAGGAGGCTGAAGTGTCAATCACGGCTGGTTGAAACGGTCAGGTGTTAGACCAACGGAAGGCCGATGGATGGGAAGAAAATCATCATGACAGCTTTACAGTGTCAGCAGTCACATTTTGCCAAAAGCAACATTCATAGAGCATGTTTTGTGTGGCATTTAGAAATGGTTTGCTATGGGGAGTAATATAGTGTAGGACTAGTTCTGATGGCAGTTTTTGAAGCTATTTGTTTTATAGATCTATTAAAACACAGAAAACTCGCAAATCAAGCAGGCACAGAGCTGAATCCCTTCTCTTCTCTGTTAGCAAAAGTAATAGTATTTCTGCAGCCTTCTAACTGCTCTAACTTCTCTAATCATTATATTTTAAAGATGTTTTATTTCACTGAAGGAAAAAAAAATGCTGGACATGTAACGTCAACCGCAATCAAAAGTTTCTGCTAACCAGCTGTGAATGAACACTCAGAAAGTAAGCAGTAACCTCATAATTGCTAGTACTCACCTATGTCTGCCTATCAGCAGAACATTTAGGACAAATGTCTTATAGAGTTGTGTTCAGAATTATTGGCATCGTAAAAATAAAATTGCATTGTTAATCCTTTTGATCTTCCATTAAAAAAAAAAAATCACAAAAAGGAAACTTCCATTAAAGAAAAAGGGGAATTTAAAGGGGAAATGTTCCCCCCACTAAATAACATTTTCTCCCTAACGTGTATATATATATATATATATATATATATATATTGTCTTAATGCACGGTGATGAGGATGAGTGGTCAAAGACTCTCTAAGGATCACTGATGGAGAATTGCAGAGATTAGTTGAGTCTTGGGTGGTTCTATCAAAGAGCGCCTACATTACCGCACGTTGTTTGGGAAGGTTTCAAGAAAAAATATTTTAAAGACATTTAAATAGTGTTTACCTTGAATGCAATGTAAGTCGCTTTGGAGAAAAAAAAATATCTTTCAGATCTAGAAATGAGAAAGGAAGGTTTTCTGATACGATTCTCCTCAAATCAATCTTTGGAAAGGAGGCCTAAATCCCTATTAACTCTAACTGTAACATGTTCTGCAAGACTGACAGCAGTACATGTGGTGCTGACTACTAATTAAAGAGGGTGCCAGACAAATGCACAGAAATAGAGAAGGGAGGAAGAAAGTGATGAGAACTTTAGATGGAAAAAGAGAGGTTATAGAGATGTCAGTGGATCCAGAGTCCAGAAAGGAAAAAAAAAATTGTGAAAGTGAGATCATACACTGTAACCAGCTGTATATTGCTCAGACCAACTGACTGATTTTTACACAACAACGATGTACTAATAACAGATGACAATGTTGTCAGAATGATCCCTGCTCACAGGGATCTGCGAAAACGACAAAATTGGCTGTATTATCCACTGGCGATGTCACTTTGTCAAGAAACACCCCACAAACATGTAACAAACATGCTCGTGAGAGCATTAATACGTACGCGCATGATGTCACCGTTTTACACAAATTCTCGTTTTTGTTGTTTACATGGAGACAGTAAAAGGCATTGGTTTCAAAAGCTTGTGTTTTAAGGCCCCCAAAACGCAGCTGATGTGTAAATGAATGGCCAAAACACAGTTGAAAACAGGCAATTCGATGGGAAAGAGAGGGAATGCTAGGCGGTGCGAGAGGTCGGAGTCATTCAGTTCCGGGTGGAATTCAGGACATGGGAACCCATCGGTTGAGTTGAGGGAGCTACGAGAAATGTTGCAGCATCAACAACAGCAGATAAATGACCTCACCCAACCCCTCGCTCATAACCAATCACCCCGTTTTCATCGTCAATACCCTCCTTCCGATCGGTTGATTTGCAGGTGTTGTCAGCAACCGGGCCTTTTTGTTCAGGAGTGCAATGGGGAGCGCTGTCTCCGCCAAGGCCTCTTGCTGCCAAGGGCCCTGTCCCTTCGGCTTCCGAGTCGAGGTCGTTGCAGGTATTACCACCTTCGGGAAACTAGTACCCCCCGGGATGCACAGCTCAGTTGGGGGTGCTTTTGGCTCTCAATTCCCAAGTAGTAACGAGTCGGTATCTCGGTTGGTGTCCACATTCCATTGTTAAGATTGGGGGAGTCCCGGTGACCTGTTTACTTGATACTAGCTCCATGGTGTCGACGATTACAGAATGTTGCTTTAAGCAGCAGTTCGAACCACAGGGTCAGGATCACTTGCAATCGTGTCGTTGGCTGCAGCTCAGAGCGGATAATGGGCTTGAATAGGTTATATGGCAATTTTGCATTAAGGTACTCTCTAACTGCGGGGTGCTGGTTGTCTGAAATCCTAATGGCTGAGTACTGACGTTCCCTGCATTTTGGGGATGAATGTAGTCGCTGCTATAGGGAGCTTTTCTGGTAACATGGATCCGCCTTGTTCAAATTACCATTTGTGACACGTGACCCTTGTATTGTGCAGGCATTTCAGTACTTTGCAATAACACAGCATTGTTTCTGCAGTGGCTTTCAGCATGTTTCCTATAACAAGGTCTAACGTTCAGGGTTTTACATGGTGTGAGAAAGTCACATAAACCACATGAAATCTGATCTGAGAAGTCAGACTGATACAGATTTCTGGAAATCTGATTTGAATTGGATTTCAAACTACATATACAGCTAGAAATGCTTGCATTTAATTGGATTTCTGGCCATTCACTCAAGCCATTTCTGACACTGATCACAGACCCGCCTGCCAGACTGGGCGTACAAAGCGGTGAGGAATGTGATGTGGGACGGGTGATTGTACATCTGTATATATATGTAAGAGTTCATGTATGTGTAGGTGTGTCGCTATGCCTTGCATCATAATCTAGGTGCCTCAGTCCGCAGGATTGTCATAGCGATACACAGCAAGTTGCCATTGAGACAACCTTGATCAGGTCCCAGACAGAGCCAACAATCACCAGGTGGGGTGACAGTCATAGACACAGTCTCAGTCATAGACACAGTCTCAGCGCTGACAGCTCTGCCCACCACTTCAATCATGACGGGCAGCCTTGTGAGGCTTTGGACAGCTGTCACCGTCTTCTTAATTCCTCGATAAACCAGGGCAATGCCTAATCCAATCAGCAGAAAACCTATTATCATGGTTCCGAATAGGTAGATATCTTCAATGTCCTCCACGGAAATAGCCGCCAAACAAACGACCCCCACCTCTCCCACACTCCCACACCTCTCCTCCACGTCATGTGCAGGGGTCTGTAGTAAGTAGTTCCATTTGAATGAGGCAAACAAACACTTCAACGTAATTACCTAACCTGTTTAATAAATGTCATTGCAGTGTTTATGTTCATAACATGGCCATAATTCGGAAACTGGTCCCTATCTGCATTGAGTTGCAATTCCCAATTCTAAACAAAATCTGGTTAAATCTCCAGCAACACAACATAGTGGCATTTTATCCTGATTGAATCTGTGTTTTGTACAAAATAGTTGAATGAATGATTCAATGACTCACTAACTCATAAAGACAGTCACTTGTTTAATTCCTCAGTGCATCACTGTTTTTGAACAAATCAGTTGAGTGAATGAATTAATGCCTCGTTTAGAGTTCTCAACGGGCCTGAAAATTTCAACGGGCCCGTGGCCCGACTCGGACGCGCTGTACAATCTATTGCCGTTGCGGCGCCTATTCATTCCGGTGAAATCACAAAATAAAATGCACACAAACTTATAAAGATTGACTTACTAGTCCATCAACAAGATCGCCAGGTCAGCATCACCGTTGCATCCAGAGCTGCTTTTTAGCTCGCGCCAAGGAGTGAAAAGTCCGACCGAGTGGGACTCTTGTCAGGTTTCTCACACGGTCAGATTCTCTTTTCCTTTTCCTAATCTTCCGACCGCATTTTCTTTGCTTTTTCCATCGTCTAGTTGTATCACGTCTGAAATGCGTGCAAGCGCAGTGTTGACAACTATTTTCAAAGAAAAGTAGCTAACGCCATACCTGTTTAAATAAAAATCTTTACACAATAATAAATAAAAAGAACTCAAACAGCCAACCAGTGGGCAGGCTACGAGTTTTGAAACAAAATAGGCTTACCCTACAAACATAATCATATGCTTATAATAGGCATCGTGGAGGAAGATCAGTGCGTCCACAGTGGATGGACTGAGCCGTGTTCTCCTCTCGGCCAGCCACCCGCGATGCACTTTGCACGCAGCAGCCAGACTTTCTTCACGGTGAACAGCAGCGATGATGTAACTAAAAGTTACTGAAAAATACTCACCACTAATGCGCAGACTAACAGTCCCTGTGAATTGCACAAACACAGACAAATAGAGTGATACAAACAGCAGTGCTATTGGATTACATATTAGTTCTCTTGGAACACTGGTCAGCCAATCAAATCAGAGAAACAGACTAACTTTTTATGGCATTAGGCACTTTTTTATCAGCAAGCTTTTATCAAGTGAGTAGTCAGAGCTCTGCAGCTTTGTGGATGATTATCCGTTGGGTGGGTTTCCAAGTAGCTGGGTCCTATCACTTCTCAATGTGGGCCTCGGAGAGACAGAACTGACAGAGTGATGCAGAGAGCCTGTCCCTGCTAATGGCTGTTCCATTCTCCATCATTATCCCCATCATTAGGAAATTAGGGGGACAGAAGGTATTTACTGTAAACCTGCCACCTCCCCAGAAGAGATAAATAGAAACTGATAAATGTGACTCTACTAACGTCGCCCGACGATTAACCTTCCAATTACCCAACTCCAGCATATGCACATTTAATAATCATTAATACTTGATTATTGGTACTGATCTCTGAATGTCGCTGGTGGGTGTACATGTACAGTTTAGCTTAGAGGCACAGTTCGTCTTACTGTGTTGCTTTCTGTTTTTTCATCTGGAAGATACAGTGAGGCTGGTGTGTGTGTGTGTGTGTGTTGGTTCATGGTGATTCAGTACAAGGGCAAAGATCTTCCCGGCTGCACCCAGAGACCTTGTCAGTTTTAGTGGGAGAATTACACCAATGTGCAGTCTCAGCATTTGTTTTACCTTTGTATTTTGTATTTGACCTCTTAATGAGACAGTTGGGGCAATGAGAAAAACTTGCCACACACACATATACATACAGAAATCACACTAACTTGTCCTTGAATTAATGGATTTACATACAGCGCTGGATATTCAATCATTCCTACATCATTCAACGTATCGCAACAATGCTAAAATAATGAGATGTTTCATTGCACGTGAGAATAAGTTGATGATTACGCCACTATTGAATTTGCAATCGAATAATCAGGAAACAGATCAAGATGCTCTCAATGGATCCGTTTGATTGATGCAAATTTGCAAACAAACACTTTAAGATGCATAATCACTGCACCTGTTTAATGAAATAATGCTTAGCGGTGATTATGTTCATATTATGGCTGCGATTCGTAAAGCGGTCCCTGTATGGATTTAGTATTGAGTGCCAAATCCAAATTCTAATTCGTTCCTGTATCAAAGGAAGGGAAGATATGCCCGAACAAATTAAATAACAGAAGAGTCATTTTATAATAACAAACAAAAACAGGCTTTGCATGGGATGCCGCAATTAGGAGAGCCCTAATGATGGTAATTTAAGTTTTCATTCTGATCCCTCTAGTGACAGACAGAGTCTATCAATTACTGCATTAAACCACAGAGCAGCTGCAGCTGCAGTCACCCAAATTGTTGTCTAAACTGCTGTCGTCTCCTTCCCTTCCTTCTGCCTTAATTGCAGTTCAAGCAGTTCATCATAATCTATTTGCGCACAGCCAGTTATTCCTCTTTCTAGGGAGGGGAGGTCGGAGGTTTCAGTCATTAGCGTGCTAGCCGTCAGGTAAGCATGACACTGCCTGGGACAGTTGATCTCTGCAAAAAGAATTTGAAATAAAAGTCAAAAATGATTTGCTAATAAGATGCTTTGCTGTTTAGCATTAGTCTGTTTAAGGTGCATTGTTTACAGTCGCATTAACATCTTTCCAGGGCTACGTTCACCATGCCGAACGGGGGCTAAATCGCGTAAAATTTCCAACCACAGTCTGAGCGTGACAGACAAAAAAACAGGCGCTAGCTGCCAAACACTGCTTAAACGTGGCCTTTTCCCTCATTTCAAGCCACATCTTCTGCCTTTTGCACAAACACTGATCTGTTGTAGCAGAGTTATCAAGTAACAGATTTATGAAGCCTGTATTTGACTCAAGGGCTTTCTCCCCACGACTTCCTTCCTGAAACACTCTGGCCCAATAGACCATGAAGCTCTCAAAAATTCATGCATGTCCAAAAGTTTCCAAAGGAGCAGATGAAGGTAGCCGGGGAGAGGATCAGCTGGCCTGCGGTTTTCTTCAGCGTGCCAGGCCGTGGGATTGGCTGCAGGGCTGGGGGCCAACTTGACTGGCTGGCAGGCAAGAGGCTCGAACAGTTTGCTTGTGAAGAGCTGTGGAAAAAGAGGGAGAAGTGTGTGGGTGTTTATATGTGCGGATCTGCTGGACTAGCGAGCTGCAAAATGAGACAAAGCAAATGCTTGCATGTGTGTGTTTGACAGTGCTTATGATACTTTGAACATAGCTGAATTCATTTTGAATTGATGTTCTGTGGAGTATGCAGTATTCTACAAGAACATTTAATCTGATGCAAATCTATTTTCTTGTTTTGTCTTTATCGTAATATTAAAGATGAAAATTATTTTGACCGACATCAGTTTAATCACTACAACCACTACAACATCTATTAAAGATTGAATGAATTTATGCCCGTATATATGTGTGTGTGAATGTGTGTGTGCGCGCGCTAGTGAGCTTGAGTCTCAGATGGTCAAGCACTGCCGGAGGAGAGATTGTCAGTCTGTGGACTGAAGCAGCTTGCCAGAATAGCAAGTGCAAGCTTTAGGCTGTAAGTGGGGACATGGCTTGGGCGAAATGTTAAACCAAGGTCCTTTGTGTTATTGCTGACACTGAATTTCATCCGTTCCCCTGGAGGTGCAGGCTATGATTGCTAAAACATGGTCCAAGCATCCCAGCAATATGTAACACCGACACTCAAGAAAGAGTCATTGTGTTCAGCTTTATAGAACAGCAACATCTTCACACAGCATATCTTGTGTTAAGATTCTCTTTTATAAATATTATTATTATCATTTGCATTTGACTTCTAAAGAGTTTTGTTTTATTTCTTTATAGTACAAAGGATGTCCTTACTAGACGTCTAGTAATCCCAGCTGTCCTAAGTCCCAATTCCTAATAAAAGGCAGAAGATATTTCTTACAAGCAGTATAACTTTTAATTTAACTCATATCTGATCAGACAAACTTTGTTTACATGCAAATAATATGTTTCAAGAGCCACCATGTTCACGACACCATCTAATGTATTTGAAGAACAATTCGTCGAATGACAGTGCTTTATGCATTTTGGACATCAGGTCCTTTGTCTGAAGGCTATTTATGCAGTGAAAACTGCGTGTGTGATTGTTCTTCTTGCTCTTGTGGAAGCTCTGCAGACTGTGAAGCTACTTGCTGCTGGGGCCCAAGATGTTTTCAAATCTCCTCTGTTCACGTCTTGCTGAGGGTGGCCATCTGTTTTTTCATCTCCTGGTGAAACTGAATCTGTATGCTCTCTCACAGTGTTTGTCTCTCTCTTTTTAATTTCTCACTGTCTTTTAGGTTATGAGGACATTGTTAGCACGTTTTCTTACAGCTATCATAGATGACTAAGCTATTGTTTATTTTTTTGGTCTATCTAGCTTTTATTGCATGGGACAGTTTAGAAATACATAAAACACATGAATACATGAAAAAAAAACGTCATTTATGTCCCTGCTATATTTTCAATTTAGTTTCCTTTTTAATCATAATATTAGATAATGTCAAATCTTTCTTCCTTTTTTATACCTATTTACTTACAATATAATAACATGTTTCAAATGTTTTGAATCATTTTAATATAATTTTCTAATCAGATTCTGTATTCTCTTCAAATCAGCATATACTAGATTTCTGATGAACCTGAGAACATTAAGAGCTTGTCATCCCTCACAAACTCCTTTTTCCACATGAGAAGATTAAGCATCAGGGGTTGTCCACTTGAAATGTACGACCTGGAAAGTCAATTAATTACTATTCAAATTAATCAGGACATTAAAAAGCAAAAGCAGGGTCACAGTCAGGTGCTTCTTTCAGTAAATGTGCTGATTCCAATACTAATACATGAAAGGGTGACTTCAGCCATAGATCAAGGTAATTGCTGTATTAGGCAGCAAATTGGAGCTAGAATAACCAGATGCAAAGGAGATGGCCATATCCCACTTGTGTGATGGTTATTGTAAGTTCAAGGAGAGTTCAAGCATAGAGGAGATAATCACAGAGGGTCAAGTTCATTGAGACACAGAAGAAATTATCTTCTGCAAATACATGATTTTCCAAAGGGAATAATTTTCTTTGTGCTTATGGCAGTTCATACCTCATTTGATTTTCCATAAGTCTTTATTTTCCCTTCTCTATTACAGATGACTTTCTATAGCGTGGGTTAATGTGTTTCCGTTTCAGCATGCGGAGGTTTGCATATGTGAGCTGTAATATAAATATATATGCATCAAGAGCATGGAGCTTGGTTTCACTTTACTAGAAACACATTAAACAAGATATCAACCATAATTGTCAACAGTCATGGTCTTCAGTGCAAGTATCTGAATACTCTCTAATGTAAGAAATACACAAGATATCTCAATCTAAAATGTTTAAAACATATATATCTGTGTGTGTGTGTGTGTGTGTGTGTGTGCGCATGGCAATGAAATATAATCACAAAACTGACATTTTGACAAACAGAGACGCACCGTATATTATTTCATTTCAGTTCATCTTATAGCTAGAGAGCAAGTCAAGCTTGACAAAAGCCACTTGGAGGAGAATTCCTGCTGTGAGGTGCGACTAAACACAATCAGCCTCTCCGCTTCCTCCAATATCAGCATGCCCTTCAGTCTCCTACTAATTAAAGTGATACAACATCTCGCTGGCCACTGCACACATCTAATGATCGGTGTGACACACTCAAGTCCCTCTTCCTCACATTCTGAATTTTCTCTATTTAGATTTCAGTTTCTCTTTGTGTTGAGGGTCTCTGCAGTTAAGGACTAATTAAATAAATGGCATTTTCCATGATTTGAGTACCTTCACATTTTCATCTCATCACTTTATATACAGTACTTTTTAAACATTTTATGTGTTTTGGTGCGAGATTTATTAGATACAATGTTTGTTAAACTTTACAAGTAAAAATTGGTATTCATTTAAAGGTGCAATGAGTAAAATTTCTGTGGATCTATTGACAGAAATGCAATATAATATCCATAAAAAGATCCATAATGTGTTCAGTGGTGTATAAAGACTTTACTCAATGAACCATTATGTTTTTTTTACCTTAGAATGAGACATTTATATCTACATAACCGCGGGCACCCCCTTCTATGAAGGTCGACATATTGTGACGTCACGTTTCTACCGTAGCCGATAGCGGACAAACAGCGTTACAGAGCGCGTTTCGTTCATGCCGCAGAAAGCAAGAAGCTAGCCATAAACACTGTGAGTAGTGATCGCGAAGAGTTTTCAAAAGCAGAGAAAAAAAAAATACATTTTTAATTCATTATTATTTATTCATTTGTGTGTAGTAATTGGTGCCTAGAGGATGTGGAGGCACGCGTGATCTTACAATTGTGTCATTTTTGCAGCGCGCACCTTTGGGCTCATGCGGACGCGTCGAGTTTAAACAAGGCTTTACGCTTTAACCAGCTCAGCCACAGTAGCAGCTCATATAAGCCTGTTAAACTTTTACTACCCTGTTAGAAAAAATATATATAGTTGCATAGTTTCATGTGGTTCTTCTCCCTCGCTGTATTATGTGTTTGCTATGTGGGGAGAAATGTGCTGGTTACGTTCGTGAGATAATCGGCTGATTACTATTATTATATGTTAAGACCCTTGATCCTAACCTGACTATGGCTTTGTAAATTTCTTCCATGATGTGGTTTATAATGGACTGTGGTACAGAAACTTGGCTTACTCTGGCTATTCTCTGCTGTCTCAGACGACGATATGTTTGTTTCCCGTTTTAGCCACTGTAGCTTTTTCGAAAGGAAGGGATGAGCAGTGGGCTGGGTCATCAGTGCAACTCACAACCAAACCGCTAGATGCCTCTAAAATCTACACACTGCACCTTTAATTCATTTTTTTTTTCAATTGCGTACATGAATTATGAATTATTGAAATGAATTTGTCAATTTTTACTGACTATTTAACCCTATTATCCAAGGTATTGTTTGGAAAAATTCAAACTTTTAATTTATTAATGCATATATAAATGTATCAATAACTGCGAAATAACATTCGGCCCCAAGCTACTTTTTAAATTTGTAAAAAAAAAAAAAAAAAAATATTATTAACTGTAAAAATGCTGTAATAAATTCTAATAATTTAATTAAGCTATAATATTTATTTATTTACTTATTATGAAATCACACAAATTAGGATTTAAAACTAGACATGTCCCATTTTTGGTAATAGGGCTGCAAACATTTCAAATTTATAAAATGAATAGGGAAAAATACAGTGCATGATATTTAGTTTAGGTTGAAAAGTATGTTTTATTATTATTGGTTTCTCTTTTGCCTATTTATGGAAACTGCCAAATATGAAAATAGACTATAAAGTCAATAGAGTGAAAGGTTGATTTTTGCAAAAATGAATTCTTATATTCCCATATTTCAGTCAATCAGGTGTTGCTGTTGCCTGGGGAGCTAGTCAAATCTCCTCAGTACCAGCTCAGCTACAGTGCAAGCTACACTGAACAGAGTGACCTACTGTATATGTAATGTGTCCCTGACTCACCATTAACTTTGCTGAGATAACAGTTTTGATTGTATGACAAAATTGGGCTTCAGATTAGAGCAAGTACTGGCTACAATGTTTTATACCCTCTGTCAGTGAGGTTCCACCACATCAGCCTCAAACAAAGGGACGGTGATTTATCCACCATTTAAAAAAGCCAACTAGGAATTATCTGGAAAGGTCATCCTCAATTTCAGTATAGAAATGATCTTTTCCCACAATGTAATAAACATTTATCTGATCCTTTTATTAGCTTGATTAGAGATGACAGCTTAGTTAAGCCGTTTTGCCTGGCTGTGCAGGGTCGTGACAGTTAACGTTGCGAAAAGTTTCACTGGCCAGGTTTGGTATTCATTGAGATTTGGAGAGAGAGAGTGAAAAAGGCAAGGACGGCGTCCCGACTCTCTATACTGATATGGGCTGAAGGCGCTGCATGACCTGGTCATATTCATTTAGAAGCCAATAAATGTAGTCTTTCATCTTCACCTGATGCTTACTCTCGTCTGCAGCTGTGTGTGTGTGTGTGTGTGAAAAGGATGTCGCCATTTCCTTGTGTTATAGTTCAAGGTTTTATTACATCAAAAACTCTCATAAGCATTTTAAATAGCAAACAATGTTCAGTGTATTTTTCAATCTCGTAATATTGTGCAGAAAAGAAGATCCCGCTCTCGAGAAGTGAATCGCGCTTTCACTGTCCCTCGATGTGACTGGCTGTTTGCTATCCGGTGTCACAGCTAAACTCAGGATCTAAGCCTGAGTTGTGAAGTTGATTAGCAAGCATCATGGTACCAACAAAGCCTGATTGGATTGGCTTGGTTTGGTCAATTCAAAACTAATCCTGTAACCCTGACTTTGTTCACAAGGTTTTGGAAACATTTTTTTTAAAAATGGATTGAAACAAAGCAAAAAGAATTACACCTATCATGTGCTTCTCAGATATAGTCCCCTTAACATTACTGTTATCGTTTAGGAAGATGTAATGGCACGGCACAGCTTTCAGTCAAAATCAGTGGCTCACAGGGGAGAGGAGCAGTGACACGGGATCATTTACCTTGGAAATAGATTAAATAAACCTTTCATCTCTTTTCACGGCTCTATCCTCAAGGACGTCTCCCTCGCCTCTCAGATTAAATGCATTCTGTCTCCTTTTCTATCATTTGCACAGATGAATGTCAAGAAGCCTTTGAGAAGAGCCATTATTTGTCTATTTTAATGTTGCAGTATATTTATTCAGCTGTCAGGCACGGAGTCAAACGACGAGCCCGTTTCCACGGATGCGCCGATAATCAGAGTGCATATTTTAAAAACCTATAGCACAAATAACATAAAAGCACAAGCGAATCTGCGTCTGGCCTCGGTGTTCGTATCTGAAAAAGAGCCACTTAATGAGATTTATTGCAGACCTTGCCACAGTTGTAGTGGGTGAGGTGTCAGAATTAGTCATTGCCCTACAAGGTTAATTAGGTGATCATGTCTTTAAATAGCAAGATCACATTGCTCTTCATCATAGTTCCTTTCTCCCTCTCTCTCACCCGTCTCCTCCTCTCGCCTCTATTCTTCTTCCTTCCCGTGGCCAATGCCAGAGCTCGGGGAGCCCCCGCTCACAGAACCTGTCAGCCACTTTAAGAATGCTTGGCGCCCCGATGCAGGGCAAACGGGTAAGTTAGTGCGAAAGTGAAGTTGTCACTCAGCGACAGCAGAGGTGCGGTGTGGGACGGAGGAGCTAACGGCTCCTGTGCTACTCTGAATCCAGACCATCTGTGGCCCCAGCTGGAGCTCCGGCAATGGTCTGGCACTTGTTCCGTGCCATATTTACAGATCTAAACACAAATGGCTACTGCCTGATTGTTTCACGATTCATTAGTCAGACAAGCTCCAGTCTCTCGCCAGCCCAGCTGTTACAGAGTGAACCTTTGTCACTTAATAGGGCTGATTATAACTTTCCATCAAAAGTATTGATCTCTGGCCCCAGATCTCGATGAATTGTCAGGAGGTTAAAAAAAGAAAAAAGAAACAGGCGAAATTATATATATATATATATATATATATATATATATATATATATATATACATACATACAATCACCTTGTATCTTGCCTAAATGCCTGCGGCTTATGATGTTCCTCCACCTAAAATAGCAAAGGGAGCAAGAAAGCATATCTTCAGGTCAAGCGTTTTATTCCACGGGGGCCTATTGATTTCACATTAAGGAACAATAATGGCCCACAGTAAAATAACTCACTGATCTGGGACTCCAGACATGAGTTTGTATTGGCTTTCTGCCATTCTTGATCCTGCTCAACACTATGTGTTTAGATCTCTGTGTCAAAAAGGAGCAGGAAGCATATGGTGGTTTAAATGCCCATCTGCAGGACTGATCAAATGTTCATTTATTACCAATTTGCTTTGTTAACACACTATGATTGATCAGAGCTGAGGAAATCAGGCGACACACTTCAGAGGAAGGAACATCGTGTTTAACATTATGGGAGTAAATGAGAGCAAGAGAATAGCATCTCCTCCTCTCTCTCTCACACACTAACCTATACTAGACAACAGGAAGAATGCCTTTACGCTGCCCGAAGAAGGCTTGCACGCTAGACTAAGCATTTCATGCCTCAGAACCTTAAATAAGATATTTAATTAACATGTTATCAGCTAATTAGTTCATATTGATTAATGCACTATTAATTTTCTCCAGACTCAAATGAGTCTTTAATGACTACTGGACATCAAAGTACCGGTTGTATAATTAGTGACACAAGGCATTTTCAGTCATTCGAAATGTTGGACATAAAATAGCATTAAAAATTCAATTATATTTTACACACAAGGGAAAAGAAAGCAAAAAAAAAAAAATGTCGCAATAGAAGATAAAGCTTCTTAAAGAAGAAAATAAATCACCACCAATAAAACAATTTTTTAAAACTGTCCTGTCATTTTGTTCGTATCTGAAAAGCACAATTAGTTTTCAATCTGTCTTCATTCAGTCATCATTAAATCAATTATTTGTCTGCATATAACTTCACAGTGGGCTATCAGTCATCAGGTGCTGTTTGGTCTTCAGGGACAGATGCATGACATAGTTAATCCAGTTCTGCCATTGCACTTGAACTTGGCTCTTGTCCCCATGTAACCCCAGAGACACTGGACTGAACGGACACGGTGCATACACACAGCTGCAGGAATCAAAAATGCAGACGTCCAAAATGACCACTCTGACCTCTTTTTCTCTTAGTGCTGAAATCAAAAATGCATTGAAGACGTTCTGCATCTATCTGCAAGGGGCATAAGTTCAGGATGGCTTACAATCTTCTTATCATTTCCTCTTCTTCTATACCACGTACAGTAAGTGCCATGTCTCAAATGGTCCAAAGTGCATTCTACAGGGACCCTTCTGCCTCCAGTGCATCTGTCATGATGGAGACAGTTCCGGCCCCTCACACTGTTCTAAGTGATGTCTTCAGTATGGCTGCTTAGGAAATAATTGATGGGGTGCTTGGGATTTTTTAAGGCGAGGAGCCGTTAAGCATCCACTGAAGGAGCAGTTCTAATGTGACGCGTGATTCACTCTTTAGTGAGTCATAAAGGCCGTGACAGAATAACAGAGATCCCTCGCTAATCAGCCACTGATGCATTCCCTCAAATTTAGCCTAAAAGAGGAATGACGTTATGAGTGTCTACACACAATAATAGGTTTGTTCCGTGCCACAAGAGGAGAATACTAAAGATATTAATATGCTCAGATTTAAATTGACTTTTTGGTGTCAGGTTAGATGTGAACTACCAACAATACAACGCTCATTCAAAAATAACTTCTGGATATCTTTATCTTTTTTTTTTTTTTAACAGAACAGGATGTAAGAACCTAAAGCATGCAATTAGCACAAAAATATGATTGACTAAAAAAAAATGAACGGATGAACAAATGAATGAATGAACGAAAAATAGGCAAATAAAAGAACATTTTGCTCTATCACACCAATCAGCCCCCACAGCGCCCGCATCTCTACATGCTGGCCCAGTGAAAACATGTTCCAGTGCAGAGGTGTAGCCTACTGGCACTGAATCTCATTGCCTTCCATTGGTGTTATTGTCCATCAGGCCGAATGAAAAGGAGGAAAGGCTGCAGTACCTTCCCAGCAGATGGACACCAAATATGTGCATGATTTATCTGCCCAGTGATTAACTGTGAGAAACAACACCCCACCACATGGGTGAGATATATTCATGAAAATGCATTTTATAAAAAAAAAAAGAGCAGAAGAGGAAAAAAGAGAGACAGAACGATTATTGTGTTTGAAGCCGAACTCAACAGATGAGTCAATAAAACAGCTTAAATTGACAAGCGCTTGTTATATGGACAGCATTAACGCTAGCAGATGGAGCTACAACAACTCTGCATCATGCTGATGGACTGTGGAAAGAAGAGTGGGAGTCCCTGAAATGTGTTGTATTGCATTTGAAATATCACAAATGCATCTCTTAATTGAATCCGTCTACTCACAAAGTTTATTATCTCTTAGTCTACTGCTTGAGTTATTTTTAAGTTTTATTTACTGAATCAGTTCATATAGTGAGTGGGACAGAAAGAAACATTTCACCACCTGGGGCGTTTTTAAGCCATTGACAGGTTGTAACAGGGATTTGGCTACTGCTGAAACACAGATAAATATCCACCATTATTTCCACCAGTGTGGCTGGCTTTTGGACGTGAGATTGCTTCGGTCTTTGGCAAAGTATCGGGGAACATCAGCTCAAAATGCTTATTAATTGTTCACTAACAATATCCAATTAAAAAATGAGAGGATTAGTTTTGCTTCGGCTGTTGTTATTTGGAGAAGTTTTGCGGGGTCCAAATGAATAACAGATGAGTAACTGATTATATGCAATATAAGATTATATTACTTTTAAAATAATCATAATACAGTTTTTTTTAATTGATTGCATGATAACTTAATATTCACAAAATGGCAGCAAATTATTCCAAATTCATTGATTCTTTAATTCTTATTTAATTTTTAAATGTTCCTCTCTCGAGTCAGGTGACTGATGAAAAATTGAGAGGCTGCCCAGCATAAACGAAATAAAACATTTAATCTTTTTTTAGTTTGTGCTTTATTTTGAATGTTTTTATTTAAAAAAAATATTTATTAATTAGATTTTAACTTTAACTTTTAACTTATGTGAACCCCCTGTAGTTCCTTTACAAGCCCAAGTTAGAGAAACCCTGATGCAATGTAATGCACTTTATTCAAAATGTATAATGTATAATGTAATATAATGTAAAATATATAATGTATCATCACATTTGCAACCTTATGACACAGCAAAAACCAGATTTTTGATAACTTGTGCAATATATTTCATCACCTTTTTTTTCTCTAATATTACTCATTCACTCATCTTTCTTATACTGGACAACAGGAAACCAATTTATTTCTCGCCTGCCTCCAGCACCACCGTGCTCCTCTCTAAATATCCATTGGATATTGGCTGCCAAAATGAGGGCTAGAGAGAAAGCATTATACCTAATGGTGCTTCCCTCAGAGTTGCTGAGTGTGAGACCTGGCGTGAAACAGAGATATATGACCAGCGTGTCTGTGTTACCGAGATGATGCATGAACTCAACTGTGAAGATGGACCACTGCATGAAGGTCAGCGCTCAACCCCGGAGGTCCTGCGGTACTGCAGACATGCCACCCTCCTGCCCGGTCCAAAAGTCATTTGGAAGGAGACACCTGCTATTTGCAGTCATATTGCAGGCACGCGGTGAGAATATGAATATTTCATATCTTAGAGTTGGTGTCAATTATTCAGATAACCCCCACTTGCAGGCTAAATTAATTATGTTGATAGAACGAGAATAGATTTTTGGAGGTTAATATGATAATGTTTATATTGAGTGTGGCGTGATGGATACAAGTCATTACTATTAATTGAATTAATGACAGAATAGAGACATGAGGGTCATTTTGTCTTTGTATGTTAGATTGTAGCCTACTATGCTGTATGGCAGTATTGTTTTATAGAGCTTCTCACCAAATAAATAAATAGGTGGACTTTTTTCATTTGAGAATTTTTGTATAACTTTTCTTATTATCTTAAAGCTTCCACCAAGAATCCAATCCAATCTTTTGGTCTCCAGCCTGGTAACAGTAACATTTTTTTAACATCTTTCTCTCGTCTGACTGCTGATCTCTCGGCATTGTTGCCCCATTCTTGCAAACTTGTGGAAACAAAATAGTGCTATTCACAAACTCGGTTTACCATAATCTCCATTCCTTTATAGAGGTTTACCCTATGATTTATTTTTTTGTTCCAAACACGGAAATGTGAAAAAGGTCCCTTAGGAAACCTCTGAGTTCAGAAAACCATCATTGACCAATCAAAATCCAGTATTCCAGTGAGACCTGTAAAAAAAGAATAGAATAACTGCAGTTCATTTTGAGAACAGTGGTGAATTCCTGCTGGATATAATGCTAAATTTAGGTCCTCTCTGTGAGAATTTGATCAATGACCTTGCTCAGCTCTTAATGCTGCGATAGTTCAAAGTTACTAAATGTTTAACCTGCTGGGTGGGAGTTTCTGTCTCAGAAAAGCTTAATTAGCTAATTAAAGCTCTTCTTCATTAAAGGAACCCGCCGACTTTTTGAGGCTTTTGCTTATTCACCGTAGACCATTAGATAAGTCCATGCATACCTTTTTCATGTCCGTGCGTGCTAACTCTGTCTGACGCACCCACCGCTAGCCTAGCTTAGCACAAAGACTGGATGTAAATGGCTCCAGCTAGCATACTCCCAATAAGTGACAAAATAAAGCAAAACTGAACATGTTGTGATTTGTACAGTCACAGAGTGTACAAATAACAAGGTCATATGAGACGCAGCCATCTTTTAACCATATAAATATTGGGAACTATAATATTATCAAAAGGCGAAGCACTACTACTTGGGCGGAGTGATTACCGCAGCACCTGAGACCATGGTGAGGAGCAGAGAGTTTGTTCAGAGTTGGAGTAATAGAGTCAGCAATTATTAGATAGTAAAAGCATAGTTTACAATCATGGGTGTTCACTGTATTGTAAAGAGATGCGACAATAAACAGGGGAGACCAGGTGATCCCATGATGTTTCATAGAATTCCAACCAAAAACGCATCCTGATTAATAAATATCACAGAACACAAATAAAGAATTATTATTATAGGAATCAATATATTTTAAATTCAATTTATTACAGCTGAACCAATGTATTCAACAGTATATAGTACAGTAATGTTAGATAATTGCATTACAATAGGCTAGAATAAGGGGAAAGTAATAGGCAAACTGTTTTTGCAAAATGAACCCACTGACAGTATAATGGACATGGTCACTGTTTTTAAAAAGAGAAATTCATTAGCAAGGTGAAGGTTAGAGTCCTGAGTTTACCTATCGCGTTTGTGACAAAAAATATTAATATTAGGGCCTGCTCACAGATCACATCTTTTGCTTTCTCAAGTTCGTTATTTCAAATGCAGGCGCACAGTATATGCGCTCATAATGGAAGCTATGCACTCGTTTTCGAGATAAAAACATCTAAACTTTTCAGAATGCCGCAATTAACATGACAAGAACCAACCGGAGTGCAACCACCCTAGCGTTTTGGAAAAAGGAGAACGCGGCGCACCTGGTGTTCTCTACGCGTTTTTAGGCGCTATATGTGAATGGTGCCTACAGGGGATACATGATGGAGACCGGGAACAACTGCAATAGTAGTGACCACCCTATTCATATAATCGTGTCACTAATGTTACATTAGATCTGGCTAATGGCACTGTTACAGTAGGCTAGTTATCTAAATATATAATGGAACACTTACTTACCGCAGCTGCAGGTGATCCACTTTGTCCTGTCTGTGCTATCGATATCGATGGGATGGCTTATCCTTCACCACACATTTCAGGGTTCGTGTGGCAAATTCCATTTTTTTCAAAATAGTCGTCCTCAGTGAAATGTACTGAGCAAACACCATGGTCCTTGATGATCTCTTCAGGTGTGTTTGGATATAACGTTATATCCAGAGCAAGAAACGTAATAGATGATTTATACGGTTAAAAGATGGCTGTGTCTCATATGACCTTGTTATTTGTACACTCTGTGACTATACAAATCCCAAAATGTAAATAGGAAAATGTTTGCATTATTTTGTCACTTATTGGGATTAGTATGCTAGCTGGAGCCATTTACATCCAGTCTTTGTGCTAAGCTAGGCTAGCTGTGGGTGTGTCAGACTGAGAGACAGCACGCACCGAGATGAAAAAAGACTTATCTAACTCTGGGGGATACGGTGAATAAGCTAAAGTCCCAAAAAGGCGGCATGTTTGTTTAAACAAAATGAGAAAGGAAAGATAGAGTGGTTGGTGTTTCACAAATGTCCGCCGACATTATTAATTGCCAGTAATCCCACGTGTAGATGCTTAACAAGGAATTTTCTGGGGCTAGGAGAATCCGTTCCTTTATAAACGTTTATATTTTAAGGGTCTGTGCAATGCATGTATTTTTGTACAACCCCTAAGCCAACATGTCAGATCTTTTAAATCCTATTCACCAGCCAGATCCTGCGTATGAATTTCCTCTCTGTCTCATCACAGCGCTTTGCGGTACAGCCTCCACTGACTCGAATTAGCTCATCATACTTAATCTTGAGTAAAATTTCCTAGTCTGTGCTAAATGACTTGAAGCCTTCATAGAGAAGAGATATTTATTTTTCTCATGGCTAATGACCTGTCCCTTGGACCCACCCTCTGATGGTTATTTACTAGGGCCCAGATGCTTGGGCTCAAAATGAGTGGTTATGTCAGCAGGGGCCATCCGTCATGGCTTCCTTCCTGATTGAATCTGAGAGATCCCATTGACATTGACTCTGTGACTTTTAAGGCCATTACCTACCACCACTGCAAAATGATCGCCTCATCATCACTTGTGAGCTGACAGCTGATTAGCAACAAATTACCATCAGGATGGCGCTCTGACATGCAGCGGGGAACAAAGCAGTCGAGAAACAGTCTACTACTATACTAGGCCGCATCTGTGGTAGCGGTAGGTGTTGTACATCATGAATCTTATGATGATGTTGTTTGTTTACAGAAAGAGCAATGCTGCTGTTGTTAAATTGTATTTGGTATGTATTCCAGATTAGTGGCGAGAGACACAATTTACAAATAGTATAAAAAGAAGAGAGTCAAAAGATTTGTCAGTGTTCTGTCTCACACTATTTGAAGGTTCATCAGGAGAGTCAGTGGACAATTTCAATAAATCATTATCCATCCGGTATGTTCAGGACTTTGTAGAAATACATAAAAATTCCACATGTAGTAAAGACAGACTCACTTATCCATTCATATGCTTATGTATGCATTTATGCTCAAGTGTATTAGTGAGGTCTTTTCTTAACAGCTGTCACAGATTTCCACTAGGAGCCGTCTGATCTCTGATGAGTGGAGAAAGTCCATTTAGTGGCTAGGATTCATTTTTAATGCCTCTGGTGATCTGAAACTGTTTTAATTGTACAAAGCTCCCATTGCACCGGGAGTGGAGAAGTGCATTTCCCTTTTCATCTTCCTTTCAGAATCTGAGCTGAAGTGATTGAAGTACCTTGATGGAGATGTTTTTCCGATTTGAAGCCCACGAAAACACTTCACTGTTGCATGTGTGCTTAGTACATACCCACCAATCAACTGCTTTATCTGTAAAGCAAAATCCCTTTTAGGCTCCCAATCATCAAAAACTGATATAGCTTAAATAAAAGTAACACTAGATTTCCAACCATCATAATATACAGTATTTCCAAGACCCTTGTGATGGTGCATCGACTTACAATAGGTTAAATGACATGTCTGACGTGTCTGTATCGCTTTTACTTACTTGGGTTTCAGGTAGTAACCGGAGCACAAAAACAACTAAAATTCAACTGCTTTACGGCATATGTCACTTTACCCACCACTACCTCAAATTGTCTGTGGCCATTGTTGATTTCAAAGCTGGTACTGGATAAATAGCGAGCGTGTACGTGCGACAGTAGGCTGTGGTAGGCTAAATTAATTACGACAGCGGTAATGGACAATTCTGCTTCCAACCTGTAGGGTGACCGCAGAGGAAAAGTTACTTGGTGTTGCTTTAAATAAAGACAAATATGGACTGTATTGTTAACTCTGAACTATATATGACCTTGTATCTATTATAACTATTATATAAGAGGTGAACAGCAGACTTACCTCTGTTCATTGACAGTTTATCAGCATTCCTTCACCCCATTTCCACACTTTTATTCCTAACTATTCCAAGCACAGGGAGGAGTACAGTGGATTTGGGCCAAATTCCGAGCTCGGATCCCTCCCCCTGAAAGCACGCCAAATACACATAAACCTTTACTCTATCTAATTATGTCTAAGTGTGAACTTGTGAAAATTCTTTTTTTTTTTACAAGCCGGATCCAAACCACCTTTGTACAGAAAATGTTTAGAATTTTTGTGGGTGTAGCTCAAACAGTAGAGTATAGCACTTACAATGACACAGGTCATGGGTTCAATTCCCATGCCATGATGCATGCATTGAAATAAATTATACATTGAATGTGATGTAAGTCAGTTTGTATAATGTAAATCTAATTAATAAGATCAGATTATATTGACCGTTTTATCATCACTCGAAAATGCAAATGCCTCATTAAAAGATTGCATATCGATCTTTTCAGTTTTTAACATTATTTTCTGCAAAGAATTTGAATCCTGCCTTCATGAAAAATGGAGAAGCATCCATTGCTAAAGTCTCACTCATGATGAACCACATGAGTTACTCTGACAGCGTGGACAAGCAACTGCAGTACATGTGACAAGAAAAAAATCACTCTATCAATCAGTCAGTCTATAAAATTCAGAGTACAGGATGCATTTCAGATCATTTCCTGCTCACTGTGGCTCCTCGAGCACTGCTATGCATCTGCTGCCTGTTCAATAATTGTTGTCCCTTCATGGATAGGCTTAGAGAGGCTTAGGGACGAGGGTCTGTCTCAGGGCCCCTTGACACCAGTCAGTAGTTGGAACAGTGATGGAGTTCCCCATAGCGTACAGTACACTGGCTGGCGTGTCTGACACTCCATCAGGGCAATGCTTGCTTTAGTAAAGCTGACAATGTGGCTGCCCTGGGACTAGCCGTGTACATGCTAAATTTCCATTTGTCTCTCTCAGTGGAGATCCTGGGCTGTATTTCAAAACATAGCATCGCTGTCATACCGAGATGCTACCAACAACACAAGGCCTCTCATAAAACATCATATCCGAAGAAGCGCCGTAGATACGTCCGAGGAGGCCTTGTCAATCCAACGGCCTTCTTGTAAGTGACTTCTCTGTCAGAGACTGGACAGCCACCACATAAACACATTTCAGGGTGAAATGATAGTTTGTCCTGTTGAAAACACAACATACACCATGGTACAAGCTGCACAGAGGGTAATAGAGCTGTAAATGCAGCCCTACATTATGTGGATTTCAGGTTATCCTTGTGGTCAAAGGCCATTACTAAACATTTCAAATGTGTCTTAAGATATGTGGGGCGTGAGCCCATGTTGTAAGGTAAAACTATAAGACATATTTGATTGTCTGATTTTGGCATAAAATAATAAATTGCTATCGTCTTTTTTTCTTTTTCTCTGGTACACGCATCATCAGAGAAGAGTCGTCGTTGGGGGAGAAGGGGATGTCAATGTTTTTGATGAAAGATTATGAGGGCACATGATTTGTGCATGCACTGTAAAGAATTATTTGATAAATGTCATGGCAATATTTTTAACTCATTCAAATATGTTTAGCAATTTTGAACTTTTTATAAGCAACTCATTAAAGTCAGCTTAATATTGTTGAAAATGTTAAATAAGTACAGTAAAAGTTGAAATGCCTTATATTTTAAGTACAATAAGCTGATTGTCCTTAAAAACTGAAGACAGACAGTTTATGTATTTTTAATAGTGTCATTTATAATAAACACTACAATTTTATTAAAACACAAAACAAAGCAAGCATGGTCCATTTAGATTTTTATGTGACTAAAAAAAAGGGGAGGGGGGGGCGCTAATCGATCCATTAATCTATTAATTGGCACCAACCAATCATATAGTCTACTGATTAATAAAACAAATGTTCTATTTTTAAAATTCATTTAAACAGTTTGATTCATAGATCTAAATGTAGATATATTTAGATATACTGTATCTTATAGATGTATACACTACAACTATATATAACAACCCACAAACAATTTGAATTTTAATGTCTTGAATTATGATAAAATCCTAATTAGATTTCTATGGCATTTTATTTTAATCGATGATGCCATAGTGTTCCTGGATATTATCTCAATCCTTATTTATATAGCCATTGTGTTTTGGAAATGAAGGTCCTAATTTGAATGTCTGGTAACGTCTGGGACAGAATCCCTCCCATTTTAAACCCAACAGAAAAAAAAAGATAGAGAGAGAGAGTACTCTGTATGCGTTATGTCCACATTGACGTGTCAAGTGTTAGATTAACTGCCCTCTCAAGCTCCTTTTATTTCCCTGTTCCAAGGCAACGCTCATTTACATAAACAGATAATCCCTGATAAAAAATTCCATTAGACAAAGGTGAAATGGATCAATTTTGTCTGCCAAGATAAATCTTACATTTTACACCGACAGGGTCATTACCCAGGCCACATTTCAGAAATAATGTATTTAAAAATCAGCCGATAGCAGCCATTTCCAGGTTTCCAATTACCTTTAAGAAAAGCTTATTCTGTGGACAATAAAGCACATTACGGCACAATATGATACAGTCCATAAAGATCACACTGTTTGATGAGAGGTGAGAGACAGCTCAGCATATTTAGGGGGAATGTCACAACCCCGCGTTCCCACAGACGGCACTCTGCAGGTGCCAGGCAAATGTTCTATTACCCCAGTCCAAATAGATTAACAGTCCTGTTAAAAAATAAACAGTATTTTTCCTCCGTTTTCTTCCGCCTACACCCCTCTGTCCTTCTCGGCTGATGAAAGGTGGTAGATTGACAGGGGGTTGCAAGGTGATGCCACCAGCACTGGAGAGAAAGAGAGAATGAAAATCTCATTAGTCTCTCCTTCCACCCCAATTCCCAGACCCCCCTAACTGACCTTGAGACACCCCCCACCTACCCAGCCATCCCTCCCCTCCCCGGTTGAGGTGAATCCCTCGCGTCGCCTTGGGTCTTCTCGGAGCTCGGAGCGCTGCTGCCGCTGAGGTCAGACGCTGGCGCTGCTGAATTAGTGCCAATCCCGCAAACAAGCCTGGGCGTGAGGTAGTCCTGTGGCGGGAGGAGAAACAGGGCCGTGGAGGGCAGACGGCCCTCCTTCTCCTCAAACGTACTGTCTCTTGCTCTCCCCTCCATATCAGGGAAAAGCAGCAGGTCCTAGACAGTCCACCTCAATCACGGCCGTCCACGTGCAAGGATGCATCAACAACATCAGCGTAATTCGGTCGCTCAAGAGAAGGCTGTAATTTTCATTGGCATCTGTGTTAGATGGAGTTATCGTCAACAAATGAAAAAAGAATCATCATTTATGCCCCGCGATGGGAGAAATCCATTACTGGGTTTTTTTTTTTTTTTTTTTTTTGCTAATGCTAATCTTTGCAATGAAATGGCCCCTAGAATTAAACAATAATCCATTTGTATAGTGCTGGTGGCCAGAATGACTAAACACTTTTCACATTTCTATGATAAGGGTCAAAGCTCTCTAATAAGAAATGTATTTCTATTCATAAATGCCTGAAAATGTGTTTGACAATTGACGCTCGTTGCATTAAGCTTGTCTGAGCTATATTACTAGGCTATTTGTTTTGTTACAAACTAATTAATAGGCCTACATTTACATTTAATTGCAGATTCCCTATAGTGTTTGATAATGTTTCCAAGGGACTGTGATTGATTGTATGAAATATTCTATTTAAAAGTAAAGGAAAGTTTTTAGGCCATGTCTAAAATACCATAGATGAGCAGTGACGGTAAATGAGTTACCACAGTACCATCTAGTGGATATTCTTAGATCTACAGATCCACAGTTATGATTACGGCACACCAGAACCGTCATGTCTTTTTTTTTTTTTTCTCTCTCTCTTTTTGTTTTGTTTTTTAAATCACTGTTTTTGCACTATTGTGTAAATTTAATTGAATAAAATTGTATGAAATAATTCAATTTGAAGTGATTAAAATATTAAATTATTAACGTCAGCACTTCATTCAGACTTGTAGCCTATGCTTTTAGTTTTTAACGAAGGCTAATAACTGTTTGAATTGTAGGCTAGTATATATTCTCCATGAATTTATTTTACAATTATAAAATGTATGGTAGCCTACAATGAATGTAGATTATGCATTTTTGTAAAAACTGTTGTGTAGCAGAAAATAGATACAGGGTGACATCTACAGGAGGAAATTTAACTCAGTATAGCCTATTCTCTTTGCAAATTCTAGCATTTACGGTAAAATACCCACTTTAATAATTTAAAATGTTCATGCAAAGGAATTCAACATTTGTTGAGGAGCGTTTTCTTTTTTTAAATGATTGAAAATCATATTGTTCTATAATGTGATGTTTTTTTTTCTTTTTTTTTTTTCTTTCAGTATATCTTATCATGGTCCATCTCAAAATACATCCCTAATAATAAATGTTAACTTTATTGGTGAACCAATTCCCCCTCAAAAGCTGGTCTTTAAATCCCTGAATATTCTATTTATTTTACATTTTACATCATCAAAGAAAGAAGGGCTTTGTATTGGCAATATGTAATAATAATAATATTTATAACGAAGTGTGTATTTGGCATTGTTAGAGGGGTTAAAAAAAATACGAATAATAAGTACCCGCAGTGCCATAAAGCTTAGCATGTCGGCTTGAGTCCCATTATAGCCAGGCTTAAGATTTTCCCCATAAATGAGGATTTAGAGTATTTTATGCTGACAGAAAAAGTGACACACAGAAGACAGTCATTAATATCACAAGATATTAATCTCGTTCCATCAAATGCTAAATGCAGAAGAACAATTGTATTGTCTGACCTAATCTCTTGCTTATTTTGGAAATTGTTTTCCCTTTCTTTTGGCCTCTAGGGAATTAAAGTCTTGGGGCCAGATGTACGTCTTATTGAAGAGATAATTGTAAGTGAAAAAAGAGGATGCCTTTATATTAAAGCTCAATTCTTCCCAATATTGTTATGCAGATGGAACTTTCACTAAGCTAAAATCTCATTGCCTAACTGAACTTCTGTGAAGCAGGAAAAAAACGATGAACACAATAAAAGAGTGCATGTACATACAGTCCAAATGTATTTCATGAGGTAACATGCAATTAACTGGTTTTAATAAAGTCATTGGGTTATAGGCTACATATTGCAATAGCTATAAATTATGCATAATTCCATGAAACTATTATTCCAACCCCTTGCCCTTTAGAATGTAAAGTAAATTATTATTACTCAGAATTTAAATGTATAATTACATTGTAGCAGACATATTAATGTGTAATTGATGCTTTTAGCTAACAACCACAATGCAAGTCATTGTATTTGAACTAGACATGGGCCTCTTTGGTTTTATTTAATGAAATGATGACTATTTCTCTTCCACGATTCACACGCATACAAGTGAATAGTAGGTGCAATATAGTAGGATAGGTAAAAAGGGGCTACAAAAATTGAATTAGTCTAGTTATTCCTTTGAGGAAAAGCGTGCCAAGTGACATTTGAAACTGCATGTGGTCTTGTTTTTTGCTCAAAAACACTGCCTGTGCCATTATGCATCAAGGCCGGTGCAGTGGCTGCTTGACTTCCCACTGTTCAGGAACCGGCGGCAAAGGCCTCGTCAGATGGCTCCAGAGCTCTCTCAAAGTGTCAGCTCCCCAAAATAGTCTTGTGACCAGACTACAGACACCAAACAAACAAAGGCACTCTGATCGTGTAAGTATCAGTCTGAGCGCTCCCGAAGCCTCCCTCCGTCCCCCGATTCGTGTTAATCAGTCTCCAGGGAGCGGGATCGGACACGACACACATCCTATTGGAGCAAAGTGTGGTGTCTCCCGCCTGCGAGCTGGACTTCGGTGCAGGTTGCGGTGGAAACGTTGATGTGCACCCTCTGTGTGGACGGCAAGGACAGAGGCACGGCGGCAGCAGATGTCTCGTGGCGGAGATTATAAATAAAAGCGATCAGAGCAGGGGAGCACTGACGGGCCTTAGCGAGGCCGCTGTCACGGTGGCAATGTGTTTTACTCGCTGGATAGTTTCTCAGCAAGACACTTGGCCAACCTCTTCTAACAATGACTGTGTCCTTGTTATTGGACTTGATGCCTGCTCTTGGTTGGGGGCAATATCATGGGCACCAGTGGAGAACCGTGTGTGGCGGCTGGCTTGCAACGAGAAACGAGGTTGAGAGGGCGAATCGTAATGGAAAAATGATTGAGTGTAGAGAGGTTGAAAAAGGTACAGCTTTATGTAGAGTTTTGGAGTCTCTTCAGTGCCAGTAAAGTCAATTATAAATCCAGTCAGTAAGGTCAAAACAGATATGCAACCTGTTTTTAAGATCAAATCAGACACTTCTAAATGTCTTCTCCATTATGTCTTCTCCAACGGAAGTATCTCGTTGTAGTCCCATTCAAGACGTTTTTGTAGGCATTCCTGATTTTCAAAATATCTCTGCTTACATTGAACTTTCAGCGCAGCAACTTTGCAGATACTGTTGCACCAACAGCAAATTACACACTATTTTAACCACAGCAATTAACCACTCCTTACAACTCAAACATGCATTTTAGTTTGGGACATTTCTGTTCTCACAGACAAGAAATTAAAATTTAAAATGTTGATTAAAAATTTTAAATTATTATTTGACATAAAAAAAATAAGAAATTATGACATAGGAAATTCATAATTACAACACACACACACAAAAATCATAATTATTACATGAAAGGCCACGACAAAGCTAAGTAGAAATCATACTCTATTGCTGACAGGGTGGATTTGCTGCAGTAAGGCAAATTGTCTTGGCAGTGCTGTTGACAGCCTTTTTAGAGTGAAGCTGCTGAAAGGTGAATTAGGAGTGCTAATGAAGAACACACTCCCACTTGAGGAGGTAATTATCTTGGGTGTAATGGCTGAGGGAAGATTTAGTGTGATTCTAGCCCCAGAGGAGTATCATACAAGATTACACCTGAGATGTATGAAAAGGTAGTCTTCTTCAAAACGTGTTGACAGCAGTCTGCCACCTACAGGTCTCAATTCAGTCGATTAAATATGAATTGTGGTGGCTGGTATTTTCAGTGGATAAACACTTCCACATTCAGCAGGAAGGAATCATTTCGGAAGATACAATTCAATTAATAGAGAATTGAACAAAAGAGAACAAATAATAGAGTGTGACAAGCTTTCTTGGATAAGGTCAAATATGAAAAAAATACATTTTTATTGAAATATAAATTATTATAAAATATTATTATATTGATTGTGAGATCATTAAAATGATCATTGGATAGAAGACGGATTTATGCTTGAGGTTACATGTGACATGAAATAATCTCTTTATTAGCCTGTTAGCAGCTACTGCAGTAATAGGCTACTTCCTGCTGCTCTCAATGGGCTAACATGAGTCTGAACATTGGATATTAAAGTTATGCGTAAGCATTATAGGCCTATACACAAACGCGGATTCTTCGATGCAGATATTTATCCGACCCATGGTAAGTTTAGGGTTAAGCGAACACTTTAATCCGTTTCTCAAATAAATCCACTGTACAGTAGATGTGATTAGCATGTAACGTTAGCCGTTTAGAGAGTATACTGTGAATTTGATAGCTAATTTAGTGATAAAGGTAATTATGGCTAGTTAGGTATTGATTTTATGCAAATAAATAATTTGATAGCTCAGCAGGTTTATACGCTGTTTGTATTTGTAAGTATTTTGCCATAGCGTTGGCAACTTGTTTGACAGACAGGGACAGTGACGTCTGTTTCTGATGCTCATTTTGCTTCGTTTCATGTTATTTCACAATAGTTTTCGTTCTAAATAAGGTGTGAAATTCGTATTTTATACATAAGGCCCTGATACTTTTCTTTTTTCCGAACAGTGTATCCACGAACACGAGCATTACTCACACAGGACAAAACCCCACATCACTACAATGTGATCTTTTCTCTGACAAATTTACTATTCCATCACATTCTATTTTGCCAGTGCCATGCAGTGTTATTTTAATATTATATGTATTTAGAAAATATTTAGATTTGTTCAGTTTTATACATCGTTGCGTTTTTAGTGCTATATTGTTTACATTTTAATACTTTTGTTTTGTGCTTTTGTCATTTTTTAAACTTTTACTTTATTTCAATTCCAGTTTTTTTCGCTTAATTTTTTTTAATTTTTTCTACTTCAGCTTATTTTATTTCAGTTAGTTGCAAAGGCAGCATTTCAAATATAAAATTTCATATATGGCTTTATTTCAATTAAAGCTGTATTCCGTAGCTTTTTTGGGGTTAAAAATTATCCAAAATATATATTTGAGAAAATACATAACCAGCCAGTATCTGCTTGTAATAATGTTTTTAACAGTGGTACTGGTGGATTTCCGTGGGAGATTCGATCATGTCTTTCTGTCATTATGTCACATAAAGGAGTCTCGGCCAATACTATATTGCGAGTGAGGATGCTGGAGGTGGAGATTTATAGCCTTTTCTCACAGCACTAGATAAAATTAAACTTATCAATTTGATCGCAGATCCAGAAAGATTAAAACGACAATCACCAGTGACAACAGATTCACCCGCTGTAAAATGCAAAAGACTTTGTTCGGACTTCGGAGTGGCTTCAGAAAAAAAAAGAGACTGCAACCGGACCCATGAGAAAACAATGTAGTCACGCAATGCTGATGTTGTTAACATTAACAATTTGTGAAAAAAGTACCCTATAATTTGCATGGTTTTGCGCAATAAGCTATTTTTACATTTAATCAGCGTGATTTACTGCAATGTCAGAATGTAATGTTACTTGTTCAGATGAGATATTCCAGTGAAAATTATTATGTTGGTCATACTTCCAAAAAGAATAATCTGTGAGTTCTAAATGCCAGTATCGACACCGTTGCGGTGACTGACAGCTGCACACTCTCATTATCAAACATTGTGTTCATCCATGCTGTGCCGTGTCGAAGTGCAACTCGCTCAAAGTTACTTGGCGACAAAGAGGAAAAACTGCACACAGCTGCTACACAGCTGTCCATTTTTTGTCAACATTGTCAGATATTTATGGAAACATATCCTTTAAATTGTGTGTGTCTGACTGTAGGACTTTGAGGGTGAGACTGGATGACATTATCATCATGCCGTCAGCGAAGGTGCTGAAGAATGCCCAGTACATTGAATTGGGCAGTTACCAGTACTGGCCTGTTCTGGTGCCCAGAAGAATCCGCCTGTACACTTACGAGCAGGTGCCGGGATTCCTACGGGAAAATCCTTACATCACCGATGGCTACAGAGCCTATCTGACCTCTAGACTGTGCATTAAAAGGTGTGTGTCTTGTAACCACTGTGTATTTATGCAGAGTGTGTTTTTTCAATTGCAATATTTTTTTGCATAATTCTAATGACATAATTATGTAATATAGATGTATTGCTCATCCTTTTGAGAGAATAACATGAGCTTAGCTATTGGAAGAAATGTTGATGTAGACGCCTGTTATCTCTGTTTTGTAGCCTTTTCATTCTGTCCAATGAGACGGTAAACATCTGGAGTCATCTGTTGGGGTTCTTCCTGTTCTTCACGCTGGGGGTTTATGACTTGTTGGCGGTGTTGCCGATGTTAGGAGCTTCCAGAGAAGACTATGTCATATACTCCATAGGTCTCTTCTGCTTCCAGGTATGTCCTTGCTGCTTGCATCATGCCATCACAATATCACGTTTAGGTAGGCTAATTCAAAAGGATAAAAAACCTAAGCAGTACAGAGGTGAATTTATTAGTCTCTGTATACACTTGTATAGTTAAAACAGTAGTTAGCGCTGGATAAAGTGTTTCTGTTTTTTGGCATGACAAACAAATTATCTCTAACCATAGTTGCTTGCTTGTATCAGTTCCATCCGTTTCAATAAAAACTGATCTTAGATCAGCACTTTCCATCAAAAAGTCTTCATATGATCCTTGGACCAGGCTTTCCACATTCTCTGTTGCCAGGGATTAGAGTTAAAACTTATGATTTTATCACCTAAACTCAGTCCCGCCTAATTCTAGATCCGTTATCGGCTGCTCTCGTACCATCGTAATAGACAGAAATGGCAGATTCTATCCTTGGCAGCTATTCTCTAAAGCATCAGGATTAGGCAAAGTGCCTCTTCACCACCCTTGCATATTCTCTCTTGAAGACATAATTATAGCATCTTTGTTTGGCTGTATAGGTTCATCATGTGAGTTTGAGCTTTTGCATTGTGAAAACTTTGCATATATCTATCTGCATATATGGCCTATAAAATCATCTGTATCTGAACACTTCACATCTTCTGCTTAGGTGTGCATGCTGTGTTCTGTGGGCTTTCACCTATTCTGCTGCCACCGATCCGAAAAAAACAGCCGCCGATGGATGGCACTTGACTACGCCGGGATCTCCATCGGCATCATAGGCTGTTACATTCCAGGAGTGTTCTATGCATTCTACTGCAATAACGTATGTGCAGGGGCCTGATCATTCACTTAATTTCTCTCTGGTAAACAATAGGTTACAATACAATCAGTTAAAAGGTCAAAGTATAGGAACACAGAAAATTAAGTTTACCCTGGCCTTAAGAAATCCAGTCAGAATACTAAATAAGTGAGTGTAATAGAATTTTTTAGGATGCATTTCTGCGTTGTCTAATAATGCTATAGGCTTGTGATTCTGTTGCCCGCTTAGAAAGCCAAGTTCACGCTACAGGATTTTAAGCCCGATTTGCAAATCGTTGAGCTCGCCGACAGGGTGTTATCGCGTGCAAATCACGGGGGATTAGCGGGCGATGAACGTTTGCCAATCTTTTAGTATGAAAGAGCCAACAACACATCGAAGACGTTCGCAGACGCATCGCCGAGCCCAAAAAAAATATCTAGCATGCTAGATATCCAGAGCCGTCGTGCGACTCAACCTCAGTGATGTCATGAGCTATAGCCAATCATCAGACTGATCTCATGAAGTAGCGTGTGTATGACACGCCAATTCGTATTTCCATTTTTGGCGTGCTATTTGGAGTACTATGGATTTAGACCATACCATAGTACTGAAACAGCTCTCATTAAGTCACAAATGATTTGCTCTTATCATCCGATCGTGGTTGTATCTCTATATAGTGCGTTTTGTCAACTCGTGTAGTGCGTTACCGTTACTTCCTGTTGTGGATCAATCACGTTGTGTTGTGTGGTGTGAACAGCAAGTCATGTAATGTGAACCGCACAGTTCAGCCCGACGTTTTAAAATCATGTAGTGTGAACAAGGCTTTAGTGCTTACTAATGAAAAAGTAATTGTTTTCTAGCCATTGTTTGTGTATTGTGTATGGTCATTGGTCAGTGTCTATGTTAGTGCCATTAGTCAAGACAAATTTGTGAACTAAACCATTCTGGCTTGGGGAGGTGAAAGTGGCACTGGAGGTAGGCTTCCTATAACTTCATAAATGAAGTAATATGTGTTTATTGGTGGAGTCGGATCCAAGTAGGACACATAGGGTTCAATAAGAATGGCATGAAGAGTCTCTACACTGTGCGATCGACGGTCATGGCCAATGTGGACAAGGGTAGATTAATTAGGTGGCTTGAGGTGTATCGTCCCACTGTGGTCTCTAGCAGATGGTTGGCCTGCTTTTTTTGTGGGCATATGTTACCTGTGCAACAGATACAGGGCAAGAGTTCACCTATTCCTGGGGAAAGCAGTCTGGTGTGTGTGTGCGTTGTGAATACTACATGGAGAGACTGTTTATATGTGTTTAGTAAAGACCATTATTCTATTGGAGTTAACATTTATTCCTTTAGCAGATGCTTTTATATAAAGTGACTGAAAATAGTCACTCACCTGAAAAGGATCCTTGTCATCATTTACTCACCTCCATGCCGTTCTAAACATATGACTTTCTCTTTTCTTCAAAAGAAGATATTTTAAAGAAGATTGGAATTCAAACAACATGAGACCCCACTGACTTTTATTATAGAAAACAAAAACATTTTTCAAAATATCTTCTTTTGTGTTGCACAGAAGAGATTTGGAACAACATGAGGGTGAGTAAATGAACTACTCCTTTAACCCATTCAGACCCTGTGTCCATTACAATGGACATCACATGTCAGCCCCCTTTTTTAACTTCTGGAGCATTTCACCTAGTTTAAAGCCTGCAGTCCATGAGATTGGACGTTTGTCATCCAATCAAGTAAAGCTTGCCAGTAAAGCTCTGCATGTAGTAATTATATATAAAAAAAACCCCTCTACATTGAAGAGAAGCATGGCAGTACTTTACTCTAAACACAGAAGCAATCAACATTTTCTAAGGTATATTTACATTTGTATATATTTTTGTGAGTATTTCATAGTTTGTATGTAAAATAGAAAGATTGAACTTATTAATTAAAGTTAAAAATCAACTGTAGAATTGCACATTTTAAATCAGGATTTTTTTTAAATGTGTCTGTCCATTAGAATGGACAGTAAGTTTGAAAGCCTGTTACTGAAGTCACATTTTCAGTGATGCTGATTGAAATTTTTCTTTTATAAAATATATATGTGTATATATATATATATATATATATATCACAGTACCGATACATTTTTGAAACTTTTTCATGTGCAGAATATACAGTTCTGAAGTGCTTGAACATATAGCTGATGAAAATATCTCAGATGTTGACTTTATGTGGAGTAATGAGGAAGATGGAGATGTAAGAAAAATATCCATATTTAAAACTTTATAAAGTAAAATAACTTCCGGCTAAAAGAACATATTTGACTTAAATCTAAAGCGCAACTTAAATATGAATATTTTAAATATTTTATATTAATGTCATATACACCAAGGATGGCTAGAGGCCAGGGTGATTAAATCATGGGCTAATTTAAATTTTTGTGTGAACTATGCCTTTTAAACTATGCCTATATGCCTATAGTTCAACCACAAATTGTATTTGTCATCAGTTACTCACCCTTATGTTGTTCCAAACATGTATGAGTTTCATACCATTTTTATGTTGGACACCATCCCGCCTGCAATCTATTGAATGGTGTTTCGGGAAGTATATTTGATAGACATTTTAACTAAAGTTCCTGTCGTGATAAAAACTGTTTTACTGCACTCAGCAGGCCTAAAATTCCACCGTCCGCAAACCCACTATTTTTATAATGGCATAAATGCTATGTGGGATCTCAATATCTCAGCTCAGGAAGGGTGTAGAGTCTCCATTTTTGCACTCAGGTCTAAAGCCCCGTTCACACCGCCAGCGATTTTGTCGCTTTGTGTCGCTAGTCTCTGTACTGTGATGTCGCTTGTTGACGTTCGTAGTGCTGTCGCTCTGATGTTATTGGTAGACTGCACGTCTGGCCATATCTATACAAAAGACCATCACAACACAACTGATATATACAACTATATAATTTTAATTTGACTGGGAATAAATTACTTTTAAGGCTAAAAAGAAACCGTATGCTGTTGGGAGAGTGTTTTTATATTACCACAGCAGTGTTCAGTGGATTAAATCATTTACTAGAATAGATCAACGATCGATTAGTCAACAAATTAAACTCACTCATGCTGGCACAAATTATGAAAACGTCATTCGAATTTGACAAATAATCAATTTTCTTGTCCCTAATAGTCAACTTAATGCAGGGGAAATTGTAAAATGAACTGCAGCAGTGCTAAACATGCATCATAAAATTAAAACACTCGAACTATAATGTTAAATGTATGAATTAAACAGTTTCAGTTTAAACAGTTTGACAGTTTCTTTTCCATGCATCATTTTATTATCCATGTATGTGGTTACAGTCAAATCATATAAAACAGTGAAATCGTCCTCGTACTCTTTCTTTCTGTCTTGCCTGGACTCGAGACGGTGACGTGAGCTCCACTGAAAGTCTTCTTTCCTATTGGTTGTCGCTCGTGAAAAGTTTACTTTCTCATTTGAGAAAGTTCTCATTTGCTTCTCATTTGCATAAAGTTGAAAATTCTCAACTGTTGTTGCTTGTCTCTTGTCGCTTGACACACCCACATTCTGTCGCCAACGGTCACTGTCGCTCATGTCGCCGGATGTCGCCAGAGCTCCATTGAAATGAATGGGATCTTGTCGCTTTGCCGCTGCGTGTTGCTGGCGGTGTGAACGGGGCTTAAGTCTCACAGCCTTCTATCAGAATCCAGAGTTTCAAGAAGAACTTTTTTTTTTGCACCGAAAAAGTCGACAGGGGTACCCCTTTGGTTTTTTTGGGGGCGAAATTTTGAGTTTTTCCAATCTTCTCGAAACTCTGGATTCTGGTAGAGGGCCATGGGACTTATTCCCATGTGGCTCTATCTGTATAAAAATAGTGGGTTATTGGACAAATAGTGGGTCTGTGGACACGTGGTTTTTAAGCTTAGCTTTCAAAATTTTGGGATGAAAACTATTTTACTGCACTCAGGGAGGCCCCCTGAGTCTGTGGTACCAAGGGCAGTCCCGAAATTCCACCATCCGCGAACCCACTATTTTTATAATGGGATAAATGCTACGTAGGATCTCAATATCTCAGCTCTGGAAGGGTCGTTTTTTTTTTTCGGGTCAAAATTTTTAATTTCGATATCTCAGCTCTGGAAGGGTCTAGATCCTCCATTTTTGCACTCAGGTCAAAGTCTCACAGCCCTCTATCATAATACAGAGTTTTGAGAAGATTGGAGAAACTTAATTTTTCGCCCGAAAAAAAAAAACACGAAAGGGGTACCACTGTCGTTTTTTTTTTTTCGGGTCGAATTTTTGAGTTTCGATATCTCATCTCTGGAAGGGTCTAGAGCCTCCATTTTTGCACTCAGGTGTAAGTCTCATGGCCCTCTATCAGAATCCAGAGTTTTGAGAAGATTGGAGAAACTTAATTTTTCGCCCGGAAAAAAAAACGAAAGGGGTACCACTGTCGTTTTTTTTTTCGGGTCGAATTTTTGAGTTTCAATATCTCAGCTCTGGAAGCGTCTAGAACCTCAATTTTTGCACTCAGGTCTAAGTCTCCTGGCCCTCTATCATTATCCAGAGTTTTGAGAAGATTGGAGAAACTGAATTTTTCGCCCGAAAACGAAAAAAAACGAAAGGGGTAACACTGTCGTTTTTTTTTTTCGGGTCGAAATTTTGAATTTCGATATCTCAGCTCTGAAAGGGTCTAGAGCCTCCATTTTTCCACTCAGGTCAAAGTCTCGTGGCCCTCTATCAGAATCCAGAGTTTTGAGAAGATTGGAGAAACTTAATTTTTCGCCTGAAAATGAAATTAACGAAAGGGGTAGCACTGTCGTTTTTTTTTTCGGGTCGAAATTTTGAATTTCGATATCTCAGCTCTGGAAGGGTCTAGAGCCTCCATTTTTGCACTCAGGTCAAAGTCTCGTGGCCCTCTATCATAATCCAGAGTTTTGAGAAGATTGGAGAAACTTAATTTTTCGCCTGAAAATGAAATTAACGAAAGGGGTAGCACTGTCATTTTTTTTTTCGGGTCGAAATTTTGAATTTCGATATCTCAGCTCTGGAAGGGTCTAGAGCCTCCATTTTTGCACTCAGGTCAAAGTCTCGTGGCCCTCTATCATAATACAGAGTTTTGAGAAGATTGGAGAAACTTAATTTTTCGCCCGAAAAAAAAAACACGAAAGGGGTACCACTGTCGTTTTTTTTTTCGGGTCGAATTTTTGAGTTTCGATATCTCATCTCTGGAAGGGTCTAGAGCCTCCATTTTTGCACTCAGGTGTAAGTCTCATGGCCCTCTATCAGAATCCAGAGTTTTGAGAAGATTGGAGAAACTTAATTTTTCGCCCGGAAAAAAAAACGAAAGGGGTACCACTGTCGTTTTTTTTTTCGGGTCGAATTTTTGAGTTTCAATATCTCAGCTCTGGAAGCGTCTAGAACCTCAATTTTTGCACTCAGGTCTAAGTCTCCTGGCCCTCTATCATTATCCAGAGTTTTGAGAAGATTGGAGAAACTGAATTTTTCGCCCGAAAACGAAAAAAAACGAAAGGGGTAACACTGTCGTTTTTTTTTTCGGGTCGAAATTTTGAATTTCGATATCTCAGCTCTGAAAGGGTCTAGAGCCTCCATTTTTCCACTCAGGTCAAAGTCTCGTGGCCCTCTATCAGAATCCAGAGTTTTGAGAAGATTGGAGAAACTTAATTTTTCGCCCAAAAACGAAAAAAAAACGAAAGGGGTAACACTGTCGTTTTTTTTTTCGGGTCGAAATTTTGAATTTCGATATCTCAGCTCTGGAAGGGTCTAGAGCCTCCATTTTTGCACTCAGGTCAAAGTCTCACAGCCCTCTATCATAATCCAGAGTTTTGAGAAGATTGGAGAAACTTAATTTTTCGCCCAAAAACGAAAAAAAACGAAAGGGGTAACACTGTCGTTTTTTTTTCGGGTCAAGATTTTGAATTTCGATATCTCAGCTCTGGAAGGGTCTAGAGCCTCCATTTTTGCACTCAGGTCAAAGTCTCACAGCCCTTTATCATAATCCAGAGTTTTTGAGAAGATTGGAGAAACTTAATTTTTCGCCCAAAAACGAAAAAAAAACGAAAGGGGTAACACTGTCGTTTTTTTTTCGGGTCGAAATTTTGAATTTCGATATCTCAGCTCTGGAAGGGTCTAGAGCCTCCATTTTTGCACTCAGGTCAAAGTCTCACAGCCCTCCATCATAATCCAGAGTTTTGAGAAGATTGGAAAAACTTAAATTTTCACCCAAAAATGAAAAAAAACGAAAGGGGTAACACTGTCGTTTTTTTTTTGGGTCGAAATTTTGAATTTCGATATCTCAGCTCTGGAAGGGTCTAGAGCCTCCATTTTTGCACTCAGGTCAAAGTCTCACAGCCCTCTATCATAATCCAGAGTTTTGAGAAGATTGGAGAAACTTAAATTTTCGCCCAAAAATGAAAAAAAAACGAAAGGGGTAACACTGACATTTTTTTTTTGGTCGAAATTTTGAATTTCGATATCTCAGCTCTGGAAGGGTCTAGAGCCTCCATTTTTGCACTCAGGTCAAAGTCTCACAGCCCTCTATCATAATCCAGAGTTTTGAGAAGATTGGAGAAACTTAATTTTTCGCCCGAAAACGAAAAAAAAACGAAAGGGGTAACACTGTCGTTTTTTTTTCGGGTCAAAATTTTGAATTTCGATATCTCAGCTCTGGAAGGGTCTAGAGCCTCCATTTTTGCACTCAGGTCAAAGTCTCACAGCCCTCTATCATAATCCAGAGTTTTGAGAAGATTGGAGAAACTTAATTTTTCGCCCAAAAACGAAAAAAAACGAAAGGGGTAACACTGTCGTTTTTTTTTCGGGTCGAAATTTTGAATTTCGATATCTCAGCTCTGGAAGGGTCTAGAGCCTCCATTTTTGCACTCAGGTCAAAGTCTCACAGCCCTCTATCATAATCCAGAGTTTTGAGAAGATTGGAAAAACTTAATTTTTCGCCCAAAAACGAAAAAAAAAAACGAAAGGGGTAACACTGTCGTTTTTTTTTTTTCGGGTCGAAATTTTAAATATTTCGATATCTCAGCTCTGGAAGGGTCTAGAGCCTCCATTTTTGCACTCAGGTCAAAGTCTCGTGGCCCTCTATCATAATCCAGAGTTTTGAGAAGATTGGAGAAACTTAATTTTTCGCCCAAAAACGAAAAAAAACGAAAGGGGTAACACTGTCGTTTTTTTTCGGGTCGAAATTTTGAATTTCGATATCTCAGCTCTGGAAGGGTCTAGAGCCTCCATTTTTGCACTCAGGTCAAAGTCTCACAGCCCTCTATCATAATCCAGAGTTTTGAGAAGATTGGAGAAACTTAAATTTTCGCCCAAAAATGAAAAAAACGAAAGGGGTAACACTGTCGTTTTTTTTTTGGGTCGAAATTTTGAATTTCGATATCTCAGCTCTGGAAGGGTCTAGAGCCTCCATTTTTGCACTCAGGTCAAAGTCTCACAGCCCTCTATCATAATCCAGAGTTTTGAGAAGATTGGAGAAACTTAATTTTTCGCCCGAAAACGAAAAAAAAAACGAAAGGGGTAACACTGTCGTTTTTTTTTCGGGTCGAAATTTTGAATTTCGATATCTCAGCTCTGGAAGGGTCTAGAGCCTCCATTTTTGCACTCAGGTCAAAGTCTCACAGCCCTCTATCATAATCCAGAGTTTTGAGAAGATTGGAGAAACTTAATTTTTCGCCCAAAAACGAAAACGAAAGGGGTAACACTGTCGTTTTTTTTTCGGGTCAAGATTTTGAATTTCGATATCTCAGCTCTGGAAGGGTCTAGAGCCTCCATTTTTGCACTCAGATCAAAGTCTCACAGCCCTCTATCATAATCCAGAGTTTTGAGAAGATTGGAGAAACTTAAATTTTCACCCAAAAATGAAAAAAAACGAAAGGGGTAACACTGTCGTTTTTTTTTGGGTCGAAATTTTGAATTTCGATATCTCAGCTCTGGAAGGGTCTAGAGCCTCAATTTTTGCACTCAGGTCAAAGTCTCACAGCCCTCTATCATAATCCAGAGTTTTGAGAAGATTGGAGAAACTTAATTTTTCGCCCAAAAACGAAAAAAAACGAAAGGGGTAACACTGTCATTTTTTTTTTTTGGTCGAAATTTTGAATTTCGATATCTCAGCTCTGGAAGGGTCTAGAGCCTCCATTTTTGCACTCAGGTCAAAGTCTCACAGCCCTCTATCATAATCCAGAGTTTTGAGAAGATTGGAGAAACTTAATTTTTCGCCCAAAAACGAAAAAAAACGAAAGGGGTAACACTGTCGTTTTTTTTCGGGTCGAAATTTTGAATTTCGATATCTCAGCTCTGGAAGGGTCTAGAGCCTCCATTTTTGCACTCAGGTCAAAGTCTCACAGCCCTCTATCATAATCCAGAGTTTTGAGAAGATTGGAGAAACTTAAATTTTCGCCCAAAAATGAAAAAAACGAAAGGGGTAACACTGTCGTTTTTTTTTTGGGTCGAAATTTTGAATTTCGATATCTCAGCTCTGGAAGGGTCTAGAGCCTCCATTTTTGCACTCAGGTCAAAGTCTCACAGCCCTCTATCATAATCCAGAGTTTTGAGAAGATTGGAGAAACTTAATTTTTCGCCCGAAAACGAAAAAAAAAACGAAAGGGGTAACACTGTCGTTTTTTTTTCGGGTCGAAATTTTGAATTTCGATATCTCAGCTCTGGAAGGGTCTAGAGCCTCCATTTTTGCACTCAGGTCAAAGTCTCACAGCCCTCTATCATAATCCAGAGTTTTGAGAAGATTGGAGAAACTTAATTTTTCGCCCAAAAACGAAAACGAAAGGGGTAACACTGTCGTTTTTTTTTCGGGTCAAGATTTTGAATTTCGATATCTCAGCTCTGGAAGGGTCTAGAGCCTCCATTTTTGCACTCAGATCAAAGTCTCACAGCCCTCTATCATAATCCAGAGTTTTGAGAAGATTGGAGAAACTTAAATTTTCACCCAAAAATGAAAAAAAACGAAAGGGGTAACACTGTCGTTTTTTTTTGGGTCGAAATTTTGAATTTCGATATCTCAGCTCTGGAAGGGTCTAGAGCCTCAATTTTTGCACTCAGGTCAAAGTCTCACAGCCCTCTATCATAATCCAGAGTTTTGAGAAGATTGGAGAAACTTAAATTTTCGCCCAAAAATGAAAAAAAACGAAAGGGGTAACACTGTCGTTTTTTTTTTGGGTCGAAATTTTGAATTTCGATATCTCAGCTCTGGAAGGGTCTAGAGCCTCCATTTTTGCACTCAGGTCAAAGTCTCACAGCCCTCTATCATAATCCAGAGTTTTGAGAAGATTGGAGAAACTTAATTTTTCGCCCGAAAACGAAAAAAAACGAAAGGGGTAACACTGTCGTTTTTTTTTCGGGTCGAAATTTTGAATTTCGATATCTCAGCTCTGGAAGGGTCTAGAGCCTCCATTTTTGCACTCAGGTCAAAGTCTCACAGCCCTCTATCATAATCCAGAGTTTTGAGAAGATTGGAGACACTTAATTTTTCGCCCAAAAACGAAAAAAAAACGAAAGGGGTAACACTGTCGTTTTTTTTTCGGGTCAAGATTTTGAATTTCGATATCTCAGCTCTGGAAGGGTCTAGAGCCTCCATTTTTGCACTCAGGTCAAAGTCTCACAGCCCTCTATCATAATCCAGAGTTTTGAGAAGATTGGAGAAACTTAAATTTTCACCCAAAAATGAAAAAAAACGAAAGGGGTAACACTGTCGTTTTTTTTTTGGGTCGAAATTTTGAATTTCGATTTCTCAGCTCTGGAAGGGTCTAGAGCCTCCATTTTTGCACTCAGGTCAAAGTCTCACAGCCCTCTATCATAATCCAGAGTTTTGAGAAGATTGGAGAAACTTAAATTTTCGCCCAAAAATGAAAAAAAAAACCGAAAGGGGTAACACTGTCATTTTTTTTTTGGTCGAAATTTTGAATTTCGATATCTCAGCTCTGGAAGGGTCTAGAGCCTCCATTTTTGCACTCAGGTCAAAGTCTCACAGCCCTCTATCATAATCCAGAGTTTTGAGAAGATTGGAGAAACTTAATTTTTCGCCCGAAAACGAAAAAAAAACGAAAGGGGTAACACTGTCGTTTTTTTTTTCGGGTCAAAATTTTGAATTTCGATATCTCAGCTCTGGAAGGGTCTAGAGCCTCCATTTTTGCACTCAGGTCAAAGTCTCACAGCCCTCTATCATAATCCAGAGTTTTGAGAAGATTGGAGAAACTTAATTTTTCGCCCAAAAACGAAAAAAAACGAAAGGGGTAATACTGTCGTTTTTTTTTCGGTTCGAAATTTTGAATTTCGATATCTCAGCTCTGGAAGGGTCTAGAGCCTCCATTTTTGCACTCAGGTCAAAGTCTCACAGCCCTCTATCATAATCCAGAGTTTTGAGAAGATTGAAAAAACTTAATTTTTCGCCCAAAAACGAAAAAAAAAAAACGAAAGGGGTAACACTGTCGTTTTTTTTTTCGGGTCGAAATTTTAAATATTTCGATATCTCAGCTCTGGAAGGGTCTAGAGCCTCCATTTTTGCACTCAGGTCAAAGTCTCGTGGCCCTCTATCATAATCCAGAGTTTTGAGAAGATTGGAGAAACTTAATTTTTCGCCCAAAAACGAAAAAAAACGAAAGGGGTAACACTGTCGTTTTTTTTCGGGTCGAAATTTTGAATTTCGATATCTCAGCTCTGGAAGGGTCTAGAGCCTCCATTTTTGCACTCAGGTCAAAGTCTCACAGCCCTCTATCATAATCCAGAGTTTTGAGAAGATTGGAGAAACTTAAATTTTCGCCCAAAAATGAAAAAAACGAAAGGGGTAACACTGTCGGTTTTTTTTTGGGTCGAAATTTTGAATTTCGATATCTCAGCTCTGGAAGGGTCTAGAGCCTCCATTTTTGCACTCAGGTCAAAGTCTCACAGCCCTCTATCATAATCCAGAGTTTTGAGAAGATTGGAGAAACTTAATTTTTCGCCCGAAAACGAAAAAAAAAACGAAAGGGGTAACACTGTCGTTTTTTTTTCGGGTCGAAATTTTGAATTTCGATATCTCAGCTCTGGAAGGGTCTAGAGCCTCCATTTTTGCACTCAGGTCAAAGTCTCACAGCCCTCTATCATAATCCAGAGTTTTGAGAATATTTGAGAAACTTAATTTTTCGCCCAAAAACGAAAACGAAAGGGGTAACACTGTCGTTTTTTTTTCGGGTCAAGATTTTGAATTTCGATATCTCAGCTCTGGAAGGGTCTAGAGCCTCCATTTTTGCACTCAGATCAAAGTCTCACAGCCCTCTATCATAATCCAGAGTTTTGAGAAGATTGGAGAAACTTAAATTTTCACCCAAAAATGAAAAAAAACGAAAGGGGTAACACTGTCGTTTTTTTTGGGTCGAAATTTTGAATTTCGATATCTCAGCTCTGGAAGGGTCTAGAGCCTCAATTTTTGCACTCAGGTCAAAGTCTCACAGCCCTCTATCATAATCCAGAGTTTTGAGAAGATTGGAGAAACTTAAATTTTCGCCCAAAAATGAAAAAAAAACGAAAGGGGTAACACTGTCGTTTTTTTTTTGGGTCGAAATTTTGAATTTCGATATCTCAGCTCTGGAAGGGTCTAGAGCCTCCATTTTTGCACTCAGGTCAAAGTCTCACAGCCCTCTATCATAATCCAGAGTTTTGAGAAGATTGGAGAAACTTAATTTTTCGCCCGAAAACGAAAAAAAACGAAAGGGGTAACACTGTCGTTTTTTTTTTCGGGTCGAAATTTTGAATTTCGATATCTCAGCTCTGGAAGGGTCTAGAGCCTCCATTTTTGCACTCAGGTCAAAGTCTCACAGCCCTCTATCATAATCCAGAGTTTTGAGAAGATTGGAGAAACTTAAATTTTCACCCAAAAATGAAAAAAAACGAAAGGGGTAACACTATCGTTTTTTTTTTGGGTCGAAATTTTGAATTTCGATTTCTCAGCTCTGGAAGGGTCTAGAGCCTCAATTTTTGCACTCAGGTCAAAGTCTCACAGCCCTCTATCATAATCCAGAGTTTTGAGAAGATTGGAGAAACTTAAATTTTCGCCCAAAAATGAAAAAAAAACGAAAGGGGTAACACTGTCATTTTTTTTTTGGTCGAAATTTTGAATTTCGATATCTCAGCTCTGGAAGGGTCTAGAGCCTCCATTTTTGCACTCAGGTCAAAGTCTCACAGCCCTCTATCATAATCCAGAGTTTTGAGAAGATTGGAGAAACTTAATTTTTCGCCCGAAAACGAAAAAAAAACGAAAGGGGTAACACTGTCGTTTTTTTTTCGGGTCAAAATTTTGAATTTCGATATCTCAGCTCTGGAAGGGTCTAGAGCCTCCATTTTTGCACTCAGGTCAAAGTCTCACAGCCCTCTATCATAATCCAGAGTTTTGAGAAGATTGGAGAAACTTAATTTTTCGCCCAAAAACGAAAAAAAAACGAAAGGGGTAACACTCGTTTTTTTTTCGGGTCGAAATTTTGAATTTCGATATCTCAGCTCTGGAAGGGTCTAGAGCCTCCATTTTTGCACTCAGGTCAAAGTCTCACAGCCCTCTATCGTAATCCAGAGTTTTGAGAAGATTGGAGAAACTTAATTTTTCGCCCAAAAACGAAAAAAAACGAAAGGGGTAACACTGTCGTTTTTTTTTCGGGTCGAAATTTTGAATTTCGATATCTCAGCTCTGGAAGGGTCTAGAGCCTCCATTTTTGCACTCAGGTCAAAGTCTCACAGCCCTCTATCATAATCCAGAGTTTTGAGAAGATTGGAGAAACTTAAATTTTTGCCCAAAAACGAAAAAAAACGAAAGGGGTAACACTGTCGTTTTTTTTTTCGGGTCGAAATTTTGAATTTCGATATCTCAGCTCTGGAAGGGTCTAGAGCCTCCATTTTTGCACTCAGGTCAAAGTCTCACAGCCCTCTATCATAATCCAGAGTTTTGAGAAGATTGGAAAAACTTAATTTTTCGCCCAAAAACGAAAAAAAAAACCGAAAGGGGTAACACTGTCGTTTTTTTTTTCGGGTCGAAATTTTAAATATTTCGATATCTCAGCTCTGGAAGGGTCTAGAGCCTCCATTTTTGCACTCAGGTCAAAGTCTCGTGGCCCTCTATCATAATCCAGAGTTTTGAGAAGATTGGAGAAACTTAATTTTTCGCCCAAAAACGAAAAAAAACGAAAGGGGTAACACTGTCGTTTTTTTTCGGGTCGAAATTTTGAATTTCGATATCTCAGCTCTGGAAGGGTCTAGAGCCTCCATTTTTGCACTCAGGTCAAAGTCTCACAGCCCTCTATCATAATCCAGAGTTTTGAGAAGATTGGAGAAACTTAATTTTTCGCCCGAAAACGAAAAAAAAAAACGAAAGGGGTAACACTGTCGTTTTTTTTTCGGGTCGAAATTTTGAATTTCGATATCTCAGCTCTGGAAGGGTCTAGAGCCTCCATTTTTGCACTCAGGTCAAAGTCTCACAGCCCTCTATCATAATCCAGAGTTTTGAGAAGATTGGAGAAACTTAATTTTTCGCCCAAAAACGAAAACGAAAGGGGTAACACTGTCGTTTTTTTTTTCGGGTCAAGATTTTGAATTTCGATATCTCAGCTCTGGAAGGGTCTAGAGCCTCCATTTTTGCACTCAGATCAAAGTCTCACAGCCCTCTATCATAATCCAGAGTTTTGAGAAGATTGGAGAAACTTAAATTTTCACCCAAAAATGAAAAAAAACGAAAGGGGTAACACTGTCGTTTTTTTTTGGGTCGAAATTTTGAATTTCGATATCTCAGCTCTGGAAGGGTCTAGAGCCTCCATTTTTGCACTCAGGTCAAAGTCTCACAGCCCTCTATCATAATCCAGAGTTTTGAGAAGATTGGAGAAACTTAATTTTTCGCCCGAAAACGAAAAAAAACGAAAGGGGTAACACTGTCGTTTTTTTTTTCGGGTCGAAATTTTGAATTTCGATATCTCAGCTCTGGAAGGGTCTAGAGCCTCCATTTTTGCACTCAGGTCAAAGTCTCACAGCCCTCTATCATAATCCAGAGTTTTGAGAAGATTGGAGACACTTAATTTTTCGCCCAAAAACGAAAAAAAAAACGAAAGGGGTAACACTGTCGTTTTTTTTTCGGGTCAAGATTTTGAATTTCGATATCTCAGCTCTGGAAGGGTCTAGAGCCTCCATTTTTGCACTCAGGTCAAAGTCTCACAGCCCTCTATCATAATCCAGAGTTTTGAGAAGATTGGAGAAACTTAAATTTTCACCCAAAAATGAAAAAAAACGAAAGGGGTAACACTGTCGTTTTTTTTTTGGGTCGAAATTTTGAATTTCGATTTCTCAGCTCTGGAAGGGTCTAGAGCCTCAATTTTTGCACTCAGGTCAAAGTCTCACAGCCCTCTATCATAATCCAGAGTTTTGAGAAGATTGGAGAAACTTAAATTTTCGCCCAAAAATGAAAAAAAAAAACGAAAGGGGTAACACTGTCATTTTTTTTTTTGGTCGAAATTTTGGATTTCGATATCTCAGCTCTGGAAGGGTCTAGAGCCTCCATTTTTGCACTCAGGTCAAAGTCTCACAGCCCTCTATCATAATCCAGAGTTTTGAGAAGATTGGAGAAACTTAATTTTTCGCCCAAAAACGAAAAAAAAACGAAAGGGGTAACACTGTCGTTTTTTTTTCGGGTCAAAATTTTGAATTTCGATATCTCAGCTCTGGAAGGGTCTAGAGCCTCCATTTTTGCACTCAGGTCAAAGTCTCACAGCCCTCTATCATAATCCAGAGTTTTGAGAAGATTGGAGAAACTTAATTTTTCGCCCAAAAACGAAAAAAAACGAAAGGGGTAACACTGTCGTTTTTTTTTCGGGTCGAAATTTTGAATTTCGATATCTCAGCTCTGGAAGGGTCTAGAGCCTCCATTTTTGCACTCAGGTCAAAGTCTCACAGCCCTCTATCATAATCCAGAGTTTTGAGAAGATTGGAGAAACTTAAATTTTTGCCCAAAAATGAAAAAAAAAACGAAAGGGGTAACACTGTCGTTTTTTTTTTGGGTTGAAATTTTGAATTTCGATATCTCAGCTCTGGAAGGGTCTAGAGCCTCCATTTTTGCACTCAGGTCAAAGTCTCACAGCCCTCTATCATAATCCAGAGTTTTGAGAAGATTGGAGAAACTTAAATTTTCGCCCAAAAACGAAAAAAAACGAAAGGGGTAACACTGTCATTTTTTTTTTTTGGTCGAAATTTTGAATTTCGATATCTCAGCTCTGGAAGGGTCTAGAGCCTCCATTTTTGCACTCAGGTCAAAGTCTCACAGCCCTCTATCATAATCCAGAGTTTTGAGAAGATTGGAGAAACTTAATTTTTCGCCCGAAAACGAAAAAAAAAAAACGAAAGGGGTAACACTGTCGTTTTTTTTCGGGTCAAAATTTTGAATTTCGATATCTCAGCTCTGGAAGGGTCTAGAGCCTCCATTTTTGCACTCAGGTCAAAGTCTCACAGCCCTCTATCATAATCCAGAGTTTTGAGAAGATTGGAGGAACTTAAATTTTCGCCCAAAAATGAAAAAAAAAACGAAAGGGGTAACACTGTCATTTTTTTTTTTTGGTCGAAATTTTGAATTTCGATATCTCAGCTCTGGAAGGGTCTAGAGCCTCCATTTTTGCACTCAGGTCAAAGTCTCACAGCCCTCTATCATAATCCAGAGTTTTGAGAAGATTGGAGAAACTTAATTTTTCGCCCGAAAACGAAAAAAAAACGAAAGGGGTAACACTGTCGTTTTTTTTTCGGGTCAAGATTTTGAATTTCGATATCTCAGCTCTGGAAGGGTCTAGAGCCTCCATTTTTGCACTCAGGTCAAAGTCTCACAGCCCTTTATCATAATCCAGAGTTTTGAGAAGATTGGAGAAACTTAATTTTTCGCCCAAAAACGAAAAAAAACGAAAGGGGTAACACTGTCGTTTTTTTTTCGGGTCAAAATTTTGAATTTCGATATCTCAGCTCTGGAAGGGTCTAGAGCCTCCATTTTTGCACTCAGGTCAAAGTCTCACAGCCCTCTATCATAATCCAGAGTTTTGAGAAGATTGGAGAAACTTAATTTTTCGCCCGAAAACGAAAAAAACGAAAGGGGTAACACTGTCGTTTTTTTTTCGGGTCGAAATTTTGAATTTCGATATCTCAGCTCTGGAAGGGTCTAGAGCCTCCATTTTTGCACTCAGGTCAAAGTCTCACAGCCCTCTATCATAATCCAGAGTTTTGAGAAGATTGGAGAAACTTAATTTTTCGCCCAAAAACGAAAAAAAACGAAAGGGGTAACACTGTCGTTTTTTTTTCGGGTCGAAATTTTGAATTTCGATATCTCAGCTCTGGAAGGGTCTAGAGCCTCCATTTTTGCACTCAGGTCAAAGTCTCACAGCCCTCTATCATAATCCAGAGTTTTGAGAAGATTGGAGAAACTTAACTTTTCGCCCAAAAACGAAAAACAAACGAAAGGGGTAACACTGTCGTTTTTTTTCGGGTCGAAATTTTGAATTTCGATATCTCAGCTCTGGAAGGGTCTAGAGCCTCCATTTTTGCACTCAGGTCAAAGTCTCACAGCCCTCTATCATAATCCAGAGTTTTGAGAAGATTGGAGAAACTTAATTTTTCGCCCAAAAACGAAAAACAAACGAAAGGGGTAACACTGTCGTTTTTTTTCGGGTCAAAATTTTGAATTTCGATATCTCAGCTCTGGAAGGGTCTAGAGCCTCCATTTTTGCACTCAGGTCAAAGTCTCACAGCCCTCTATCATAATCCAGAGTTTTGAGAAGATTGGAGGAACTTAAATTTTCGCCCAAAAATGAAAAAAAAAACGAAAGGGGTAACACTGTCATTTTTTTTTTTTGGTCGAAATTTTGAATTTCGATATCTCAGCTCTGGAAGGGTCTAGAGCCTCCATTTTTGCACTCAGGTCAAAGTCTCACAGCCCTCTATCATAATCCAGAGTTTTGAGAAGATTGGAGAAACTTAATTTTTCGCCCGAAAACGAAAAAAAAACGAAAGGGGTAACACTGTCGTTTTTTTTTCGGGTCAAGATTTTGAATTTCGATATCTCAGCTCTGGAAGGGTCTAGAGCCTCCATTTTTGCACTCAGGTCAAAGTCTCACAGCCCTTTATCATAATCCAGAGTTTTGAGAAGATTGGAGAAACTTAATTTTTCGCCCAAAAACGAAAAAAAACGAAAGGGGTAACACTGTCGTTTTTTTTTTCGGGTCAAAATTTTGAATTTCGATATCTCAGCTCTGGAAGGGTCTAGAGCCTCCATTTTTGCACTCAGGTCAAAGTCTCACAGCCCTCTATCATAATCCAGAGTTTTGAGAAGATTGGAGAAACTTAATTTTTCGCCCGAAAACGAAAAAAACGAAAGGGGTAACACTGTCGTTTTTTTTTCGGGTCGAAATTTTGAATTTCGATATCTCAGCTCTGGAAGGGTCTAGAGCCTCCATTTTTGCACTCAGGTCAAAGTCTCACAGCCCTCTATCATAATCCAGAGTTTTGAGAAGATTGGAGAAACTTAATTTTTCGCCCAAAAACGAAAAAAAACGAAAGGGGTAACACTGTCGTTTTTTTTTCGGGTCGAAATTTTGAATTTCGATATCTCAGCTCTGGAAGGGTCTAGAGCCTCCATTTTTGCACTCAGGTCAAAGTCTCACAGCCCTCTATCATAATCCAGAGTTTTGAGAAGATTGGAGAAACTTAACTTTTCGCCCAAAAACGAAAAACAAACGAAAGGGGTAACACTGTCGTTTTTTTTCGGGTCGAAATTTTGAATTTCGATATCTCAGCTCTGGAAGGGTCTAGAGCCTCCATTTTTGCACTCAGGTCAAAGTCTCACAGCCCTCTATCATAATCCAGAGTTTTGAGAAGATTGGAGAAACTTAATTTTTCGCCCAAAAACGAAAAACAAACGAAAGGGGTAACACTGTCGGGTTTTTTTTCGGGTCGGAATTTTGAATTTCGATATCTCAGCTCTGGAAGGGTCTAGAGCCTCCATTTTTGCACTCAGGTCAAAGTCTCACAGCCCTCTATCATAATCCAGAGTTTTGAGAAGATTGGAAAAACTTAAATTTTCACCCAAAAATGAAAAAAAACGAAAGGGGTAACACTGTCGTTTTTTTTTTGGGTCGAAATTTTGAATTTCGATATCTCAGCTCTGGAAGGGTCTAGAGCCTCCATTTTTGCACTCAGGTCAAAGTCTCACAGCCCTCTATCATAATCCAGAGTTTTGAGAAGATTGGAGAAACTTAAATTTTCGCCCAAAAATGAAAAAAAAAACGAAAGGGGTAACACTGTCATTTTTTTTTTGGTCGAAATTTTGAATTTCGATATCTCAGCTCTGGAAGGGTCTAGAGCCTCCATTTTTGCACTCAGGTCAAAGTCTCACAGCCCTCTATCATAATCCAGAGTTTTGAGAAGATTGGAGAAACTTAATTTTTCGCCCGAAAACGAAAAAAAAAACGAAAGGGGTAACACTGTCGTTTTTTTTTCGGGTCAAAATTTTGAATTTCGATATCTCAGCTCTGGAAGGGTCTAGAGCCTCCATTTTTGCACTCAGGTCAAAGTCTCACAGCCCTCTATCATAATCCAGAGTTTTGAGAAGATTGAAGAAACTTAATTTTTCGCCCAAAAACGAAAAAAAACGAAAGGGGTAACACTGTCGTTTTTTTTTTTGGGTCGAAATTTTGAATTTCGATATCTCAGCTCTGGAAGGGTCTAGAGCCTCAATTTTTGCACTCAGGTCAAAGTCTCACAGCCCTCTATCATAATCCAGAGTTTTGAGAAGATTGGAGAAACTTAAATTTTCGCCCAAAAATGAAAAAAAAAAACGAAAGGGGTAACACTGTCATTTTTTTTTTGGTCGAAATTTTGAATTTCGATATCTCAGCTCTGGAAGGGTCTAGAGCCTCCATTTTTGCACTCAGGTCAAAGTCTCACAGCCCTCTATCATAATCCAGAGTTTTGAGAAGATTGGAGAAACTTAATTTTTCGCCCGAAAACGAAAAAAAAAACGAAAGGGGTAACACTGTCGTTTTTTTTTCGGGTCAAAATTTAGAATTTCGATATCTCAGCTCTGGAAGGGTCTAGAGCCTCCATTTTTGCACTCAGGTCAAAGTCTCACAGCCCTCTATCATAATCCAGAGTTTTGAGAAGATTGGAGAAACTTAATTTTTCGCCCAAAAACGAAAAAAAAAACGAAAGGGGTAACACTGTCGTTTTTTTTTCGGGTCGAAATTTTGAATTTCGATATCTCAGCTCTGGAAGGGTCTAGAGCCTCCATTTTTTCACTCAGGTCAAAGTCTCACAGCCCTCTATCATAATCCAGAGTTTTGAGAAGATAGGAGAAACTTAATTTTTCGCCCAAAAACGAAAAAAAAAGAAAGGGGTAACACTGTCGTTTTTTTTTTCGGGTCGAAATTTTGAATTCCGATATCTCAGCTCTGGAAGGGTCTAGAGCCTCCATTTTTGCACTCAGGTCAAAGTCTCACAGCCCTCTATCATAATCCAGAGTTTTGAGAAGATTGGAGAAACTTAAATTTTTGCCCAAAAATGAAAAAAAACGAAAGGGGTAACACTGACGTTTTTTTTTTGGGTCGAAATTTTGAATTTCGATATCTCAGCTCTGGAAGGGTCTAGAGCCTCAATTTTTGCACTCAGGTCAAAGTCTCACAGCCCTCTATCATAATCCAGAGTTTTGAGAAGATTGGAGAAACTTAAATTTTCGCCCAAAAACGAAAAAAAAACGAAAGGGGTAACACTGTCATTTTTTTTTTGGTCGAAATTTTGAATTTCGATATCTCAGCTCTGGAAGGGTCTAGAGCCTCCATTTTTGCACTCAGGTCAAAGTCTCACAGCCCTCTATCATAATCCAGAGTTTTGAGAAGATTGGAGAAACTTAAATTTTTGCCCAAAAATGAAAAAAAACGAAAGGGGTAACACTGTCGTTTTTTTTTGGGTCGAAATTTTGAATTTCGATATCTCAGCTCTGGAAGGGTCTAGAGCCTCAATTTTTGCACTCAGGTCAAAGTCTCACAGCCTTCTATCATAATCCAGAGTTTTGAGAAGATTGGAGAAACTTAAATTTTCGCCCAAAAATGAAAAAAAACGAAAGGGGTAACACTGTCGTTTTTTTTTCGGGTCGAAATTTTGAATTTCGATATCTCAGCTCTGGAAGGGTCTAGAGCCTCCATTTTTGCACTCAGGTCAAAGTCTCACAGCCCTCTATCATAATCCAGAGTTTTGAGAAGATTGGAGAAACTTAATTTTTCGCCCGAAAACGAAAAAAAACGAAAGGGGTAACACTGTCGTTTTTTTTTCGGGTCGAAATTTTGAATTTCGATATCTCAGCTCTGGAAGGGTCTAGAGCCTCCATTTTTGCACTCAGGTCAAAGTCTCACAGCCCTCTATCATAATCCAGAGTTTTGAGAAGATTGGAGACACTTAATTTTTCGCCCAAAAACGAAAAAAAAACGAAAGGGGTAACACTGTCGTTTTTTTTTCGGGTCAAGATTTTGAATTTCGATATCTCAGCTCTGGAAGGGTCTAGAGCCTCCATTTTTGCACTCAGATCAAAGTCTCACAGCCCTCTATCATAATCCAGAGTTTTGAGAAGATTGGAGAAACTTAAATTTTCACCCAAAAATGAAAAAAAACGAAAGGGGTAACACTGTCGTTTTTTTTTGGGTCGAAATTTTGAATTTCGATATCTCAGCTCTGGAAGGGTCTAGAGCCTCAATTTTTGCACTCAGGTCAAAGTCTCACAGCCCTCTATCATAATCCAGAGTTTTGAGAAGATTGGAGAAACTTAAATTTTCGCCCAAAAATGAAAAAAAACGAAAGGGGTAACACTGTCGTTTTTTTTTTGGGTCGAAATTTTGAATTTCGATATCTCAGCTCTGGAAGGGTCTAGAGCCTCCATTTTTGCACTCAGGTCAAAGTCTCACAGCCCTCTATCATAATCCAGAGTTTTGAGAAGATTGGAGAAACTTAATTTTTCGCCCGAAAACGAAAAAAAACGAAAGGGGTAACACTGTCGTTTTTTTTTCGGGTCGAAATTTTGGATTTCGATATCTCAGCTCTGGAAGGGTCTAGAGCCTCCATTTTTGCACTCAGGTCAAAGTCTCACAGCCCTCTATCATAATCCAGAGTTTTGAGAAGATTGGAGACACTTAATTTTTCGCCCAAAAACGAAAAAAAAAAACGAAAGGGGTAACACTGTCGTTTTTTTTTCGGGTCAAGATTTTGAATTTCGATATCTCAGCTCTGGAAGGGTCTAGAGCCTCCATTTTTGCACTCAGGTCAAAGTCTCACAGCCCTCTATCATAATCCAGAGTTTTGAGAAGATTGGAGAAACTTAAATTTTCACCCAAAAATGAAAAAAAACGAAAGGGGTAACACTGTCGTTTTTTTTTTGGGTCGAAATTTTGAATTTCGATATCTCAGCTCTGGAAGGGTCTAGAGCCTCAATTTTTGCACTCAGGTCAAAGTCTCACAGCCCTCTATCATAATCCAGAGTTTTGAGAAGATTGGAGAAACTTAAATTTTCGCCCAAAAATGAAAAAAAAAAACGAAAGGGGTAACACTGTCATTTTTTTTTTGGTCGAAATTTTGAATTTCGATATCTCAGCTCTGGAAGGGTCTAGAGCCTCCATTTTTGCACTCAGGTCAAAGTCTCACAGCCCTCTATCATAATCCAGAGTTTTGAGAAGATTGGAAAAACTTAATTTTTCGCCCGAAAACGAAAAAAAAACGAAAGGGGTAACACTGTCGTTTTTTTTTCGGGTCAAAATTTTGAATTTCGATATCTCAGCTCTGGAAGGGTCTAGAGCCTCCATTTTTGCACTCAGGTCAAAGTCTCACAGCCCTCTATCATAATCCAGAGTTTTGAGAAGATTGGAGAAACTTAATTTTTCGCCCAAAAACGAAAAAACACGAAAGGGGTAACACTGTCGTTTTTTTTTCGGGTCGAAATTTTGAATTTCGATATCTCAGCTCTGGAAGGGTCTAGAGCCTCCATTTTTGCACTCAGGTCAAAGTCTCACAGCCCTCTATCATAATCCAGAGTTTTGAGAAGATGGGAGAAACTTAATTTTTCGCCCAAAAACGAAAAAAAACGAAAGGGGTAACACTGTCGTTTTTTTTTCGGGTCGAAATTTTGAATTTCGATATCTCAGCTCTGGAAGGGTCTAGAGCCTCCATTTTTGCACTCAGGTCAAAGTCTCACAGCCCTCTATCATAATCCAGAGTTTTGAGAAGATTGGAGAAACTTAAATTTTCGCCCAAAAACGAAAAAAAACGAAAGGGGTAACACTGTCATTTTTTTTTTTGGTCGAAATTTTGAATTTCGATATCTCAGCTCTGGAAGGGTCTAGAGCCTCCATTTTTGCACTCAGGTCAAAGTCTCACAGCCCTCTATCATAATCCAGAGTTTTGAGAAGATTGGAGAAACTTAATTTTTCGCCCGAAAACGAAAAAAAAACGAAAGGGGTAACACTGTCGTTTTTTTTTCGGGTCAAAATTTTGAATTTCGATATCTCAGCTCTGGAAGGGTCTAGAGCCTCCATTTTTGCACTCAGGTCAAAGTCTCACAGCCCTCTATCATAATCCAGAGTTTTGAGAAGATTGGAGAAACTTAATTTTTCGCCCAAAAACGAAAAAAAACGAAAGGGGTAACACTGTCGTTTTTTTTTTCGGGTCGAAATTTTGAATTTCGATATCTCAGCTCTGGAAGGGTCTAGAGCCTCCATTTTTGCACTCAGGTCAAAGTCTCACAGCCCTCTATCATAATCCAGAGTTTTGAGAAGATTGGAAAAACTTAATTTTTCGCCCAAAAACGAAAAAAAAACAAAAGGGGTAACACTGTCGTTTTTTTTTTCGGGTCGAAATTTTTAATTTCGATATCTCAGCTCTGGAAGGGTCTAGAGCCTCCATTTTTGCACTCAGGTCAAAGTCTCGTGGCCCTCTATCATAATCCAGAGTTTTGAGAAGATTGGAGAAACTTAATTTTTCGCCCAAAAACGAAAAAAAAACAAAAGGGGTAACACTGTCGTTTTTTTTTCGGGTCGAAATTTTGAATTCCGATATCTCAGCTCTGGAAGGGTCTAGAGCCTCCATTTTTGCACTCAGGTCAAAGTCTCACAGCCCTCTATCATAATCCAGAGTTTTGAGAAGATTGGAAAAACTTAAATTTTCACCCAAAAATGAAAAAAAACGAAAGGGGTAACACTGTCGTTTTTTTTTTGGGTCGAAATTTTGAATTTCGATATCTCAGCTCTGGAAGGGTCTAGAGCCTCCATTTTTGCACTCAGGTCAAAGTCTCACAGCCCTCTATCATAATCCAGAGTTTTGAGAAGATTGGAGAAACTTAAATTTTCGCCCAAAAATGAAAAAAAAAACGAAAGGGGTAACACTGTCATTTTTTTTTTGGTCGAAATTTTGAATTTCGATATCTCAGCTCTGGAAGGGTCTAGAGCCTCCATTTTTGCACTCAGGTCAAAGTCTCACAGCCCTCTATCATAATCCAGAGTTTTGAGAAGATTGGAGAAACTTAATTTTTCGCCCGAAAACGAAAAAAAAAACGAAAGGGGTAACACTGTCGTTTTTTTTTCGGGTCAAAATTTTGAATTTCGATATCTCAGCTCTGGAAGGGTCTAGAGCCTCCATTTTTGCACTCAGGTCAAAGTCTCACAGCCCTCTATCATAATCCAGAGTTTTGAGAAGATTGAAGAAACTTAATTTTTCGCCCAAAAACGAAAAAAAACGAAAGGGGTAACACTGTCGTTTTTTTTTTTGGGTCGAAATTTTGAATTTCGATATCTCAGCTCTGGAAGGGTCTAGAGCCTCAATTTTTGCACTCAGGTCAAAGTCTCACAGCCCTCTATCATAATCCAGAGTTTTGAGAAGATTGGAGAAACTTAAATTTTCGCCCAAAAATGAAAAAAAAAAACGAAAGGGGTAACACTGTCATTTTTTTTTTGGTCGAAATTTTGAATTTCGATATCTCAGCTCTGGAAGGGTCTAGAGCCTCCATTTTTGCACTCAGGTCAAAGTCTCACAGCCCTCTATCATAATCCAGAGTTTTGAGAAGATTGGAGAAACTTAATTTTTCGCCCGAAAACGAAAAAAAAAACGAAAGGGGTAACACTGTCGTTTTTTTTTCGGGTCAAAATTTAGAATTTCGATATCTCAGCTCTGGAAGGGTCTAGAGCCTCCATTTTTGCACTCAGGTCAAAGTCTCACAGCCCTCTATCATAATCCAGAGTTTTGAGAAGATTGGAGAAACTTAATTTTTCGCCCAAAAACGAAAAAAAAAACGAAAGGGGTAACACTGTCGTTTTTTTTTCGGGTCGAAATTTTGAATTTCGATATCTCAGCTCTGGAAGGGTCTAGAGCCTCCATTTTTTCACTCAGGTCAAAGTCTCACAGCCCTCTATCATAATCCAGAGTTTTGAGAAGATAGGAGAAACTTAATTTTTCGCCCAAAAACGAAAAAAAAAGAAAGGGGTAACACTGTCGTTTTTTTTTTCGGGTCGAAATTTTGAATTCCGATATCTCAGCTCTGGAAGGGTCTAGAGCCTCCATTTTTGCACTCAGGTCAAAGTCTCACAGCCCTCTATCATAATCCAGAGTTTTGAGAAGATTGGAGAAACTTAAATTTTTGCCCAAAAATGAAAAAAAACGAAAGGGGTAACACTGACGTTTTTTTTTTGGGTCGAAATTTTGAATTTCGATATCTCAGCTCTGGAAGGGTCTAGAGCCTCAATTTTTGCACTCAGGTCAAAGTCTCACAGCCCTCTATCATAATCCAGAGTTTTGAGAAGATTGGAGAAACTTAAATTTTCGCCCAAAAACGAAAAAAAAACGAAAGGGGTAACACTGTCATTTTTTTTTTGGTCGAAATTTTGAATTTCGATATCTCAGCTCTGGAAGGGTCTAGAGCCTCCATTTTTGCACTCAGGTCAAAGTCTCACAGCCCTCTATCATAATCCAGAGTTTTGAGAAGATTGGAGAAACTTAAATTTTTGCCCAAAAATGAAAAAAAACGAAAGGGGTAACACTGTCGTTTTTTTTTGGGTCGAAATTTTGAATTTCGATATCTCAGCTCTGGAAGGGTCTAGAGCCTCAATTTTTGCACTCAGGTCAAAGTCTCACAGCCTTCTATCATAATCCAGAGTTTTGAGAAGATTGGAGAAACTTAAATTTTCGCCCAAAAATGAAAAAAAACGAAAGGGGTAACACTGTCGTTTTTTTTTCGGGTCGAAATTTTGAATTTCGATATCTCAGCTCTGGAAGGGTCTAGAGCCTCCATTTTTGCACTCAGGTCAAAGTCTCACAGCCCTCTATCATAATCCAGAGTTTTGAGAAGATTGGAGAAACTTAATTTTTCGCCCGAAAACGAAAAAAAACGAAAGGGGTAACACTGTCGTTTTTTTTTCGGGTCGAAATTTTGAATTTCGATATCTCAGCTCTGGAAGGGTCTAGAGCCTCCATTTTTGCACTCAGGTCAAAGTCTCACAGCCCTCTATCATAATCCAGAGTTTTGAGAAGATTGGAGACACTTAATTTTTCGCCCAAAAACGAAAAAAAAACGAAAGGGGTAACACTGTCGTTTTTTTTTCGGGTCAAGATTTTGAATTTCGATATCTCAGCTCTGGAAGGGTCTAGAGCCTCCATTTTTGCACTCAGATCAAAGTCTCACAGCCCTCTATCATAATCCAGAGTTTTGAGAAGATTGGAGAAACTTAAATTTTCACCCAAAAATGAAAAAAAACGAAAGGGGTAACACTGTCGTTTTTTTTTGGGTCGAAATTTTGAATTTCGATATCTCAGCTCTGGAAGGGTCTAGAGCCTCAATTTTTGCACTCAGGTCAAAGTCTCACAGCCCTCTATCATAATCCAGAGTTTTGAGAAGATTGGAGAAACTTAAATTTTCGCCCAAAAATGAAAAAAAACGAAAGGGGTAACACTGTCGTTTTTTTTTTGGGTCGAAATTTTGAATTTCGATATCTCAGCTCTGGAAGGGTCTAGAGCCTCCATTTTTGCACTCAGGTCAAAGTCTCACAGCCCTCTATCATAATCCAGAGTTTTGAGAAGATTGGAGAAACTTAATTTTTCGCCCGAAAACGAAAAAAAACGAAAGGGGTAACACTGTCGTTTTTTTTTCGGGTCGAAATTTTGGATTTCGATATCTCAGCTCTGGAAGGGTCTAGAGCCTCCATTTTTGCACTCAGGTCAAAGTCTCACAGCCCTCTATCATAATCCAGAGTTTTGAGAAGATTGGAGACACTTAATTTTTCGCCCAAAAACGAAAAAAAAAAACGAAAGGGGTAACACTGTCGTTTTTTTTTCGGGTCAAGATTTTGAATTTCGATATCTCAGCTCTGGAAGGGTCTAGAGCCTCCATTTTTGCACTCAGGTCAAAGTCTCACAGCCCTCTATCATAATCCAGAGTTTTGAGAAGATTGGAGAAACTTAAATTTTCACCCAAAAATGAAAAAAAACGAAAGGGGTAACACTGTCGTTTTTTTTTTGGGTCGAAATTTTGAATTTCGATATCTCAGCTCTGGAAGGGTCTAGAGCCTCAATTTTTGCACTCAGGTCAAAGTCTCACAGCCCTCTATCATAATCCAGAGTTTTGAGAAGATTGGAGAAACTTAAATTTTCGCCCAAAAATGAAAAAAAAAACGAAAGGGGTAACACTGTCATTTTTTTTTTGGTCGAAATTTTGAATTTCGATATCTCAGCTCTGGAAGGGTCTAGAGCCTCCATTTTTGCACTCAGGTCAAAGTCTCACAGCCCTCTATCATAATCCAGAGTTTTGAGAAGATTGGAAAAACTTAATTTTTCGCCCGAAAACGAAAAAAAAACGAAAGGGGTAACACTGTCGTTTTTTTTTCGGGTCAAAATTTTGAATTTCGATATCTCAGCTCTGGAAGGGTCTAGAGCCTCCATTTTTGCACTCAGGTCAAAGTCTCACAGCCCTCTATCATAATCCAGAGTTTTGAGAAGATTGGAGAAACTTAATTTTTCGCCCAAAAACGAAAAAAAACGAAAGGGGTAACACTGTCGTTTTTTTTTCGGGTCGAAATTTTGAATTTCGATATCTCAGCTCTGGAAGGGTCTAGAGCCTCCATTTTTGCACTCAGGTCAAAGTCTCACAGCCCTCTATCATAATCCAGAGTTTTGAGAAGATGGGAGAAACTTAATTTTTCGCCCAAAAACGAAAAAAAACGAAAGGGGTAACACTGTCGTTTTTTTTTCGGGTCGAAATTTTGAATTTCGATATCTCAGCTCTGGAAGGGTCTAGAGCCTCCATTTTTGCACTCAGGTCAAAGTCTCACAGCCCTCTATCATAATCCAGAGTTTTGAGAAGATTGGAGAAACTTAAATTTTCGCCCAAAAACGAAAAAAAACGAAAGGGGTAACACTGTCATTTTTTTTTTTGGTCGAAATTTTGAATTTCGATATCTCAGCTCTGGAAGGGTCTAGAGCCTCCATTTTTGCACTCAGGTCAAAGTCTCACAGCCCTCTATCATAATCCAGAGTTTTGAGAAGATTGGAGAAACTTAATTTTTCGCCCGAAAACGAAAAAAAAACGAAAGGGGTAACACTGTCGTTTTTTTTTCGGGTCAAAATTTTGAATTTCGATATCTCAGCTCTGGAAGGGTCTAGAGCCTCCATTTTTGCACTCAGGTCAAAGTCTCACAGCCCTCTATCATAATCCAGAGTTTTGAGAAGATTGGAGAAACTTAATTTTTCGCCCAAAAACGAAAAAAAACGAAAGGGGTAACACTGTCGTTTTTTTTTTCGGGTCGAAATTTTGAATTTCGATATCTCAGCTCTGGAAGGGTCTAGAGCCTCCATTTTTGCACTCAGGTCAAAGTCTCACAGCCCTCTATCATAATCCAGAGTTTTGAGAAGATTGGAAAAACTTAATTTTTCGCCCAAAAACGAAAAAAAAACAAAAGGGGTAACACTGTCGTTTTTTTTTTCGGGTCGAAATTTTTAATTTCGATATCTCAGCTCTGGAAGGGTCTAGAGCCTCCATTTTTGCACTCAGGTCAAAGTCTCGTGGCCCTCTATCATAATCCAGAGTTTTGAGAAGATTGGAGAAACTTAATTTTTCGCCCAAAAACGAAAAAAAAACAAAAGGGGTAACACTGTCGTTTTTTTTTTCGGGTCGAAATTTTGAATTCCGATATCTCAGCTCTGGAAGGGTCTAGAGCCTCCATTTTTGCACTCAGGTCAAAGTCTCACAGCCCTCTATCATAATCCAGAGTTTTGAGAAGATTGGAGAAACTTAAATTTTTGCCCAAAAATGAAAAAAAACGAAAGGGGTAACACTGACGTTTTTTTTTGGGTCGAAATTTTGAATTTCGATATCTCAGCTCTGGAAGGGTCTAGAGCCTCAATTTTTGCACTCAGGTCAAAGTCTCACAGCCCTCTATCATAATCCAGAGTTTTGAGAAGATTGGAGAAACTTAAATTTTCGCCCAAAAACGAAAAAAAAACGAAAGGGGTAACACTGTCATTTTTTTTTTGGTCGAAATTTTGAATTTCGATATCTCAGCTCTGGAAGGGTCTAGAGCCTCCATTTTTGCACTCAGGTCAAAGTCTCACAGCCCTCTATCATAATCCAGAGTTTTGAGAAGATTGGAGAAACTTAAATTTTTGCCCAAAAATGAAAAAAAACGAAAGGGGTAACACTGTCGTTTTTTTTTGGGTCGAAATTTTGAATTTCGATATCTCAGCTCTGGAAGGGTCTAGAGCCTCAATTTTTGCACTCAGGTCAAAGTCTCACAGCCTTCTATCATAATCCAGAGTTTTGAGAAGATTGGAGAAACTTAAATTTTCGCCCAAAAATGAAAAAAAACGAAAGGGGTAACACTGTCGTTTTTTTTTCGGGTCGAAATTTTGAATTTCGATATCTCAGCTCTGGAAGGGTCTAGAGCCTCCATTTTTGCACTCAGGTCAAAGTCTCACAGCCCTCTATCATAATCCAGAGTTTTGAGAAGATTGGAGAAACTTAATTTTTCGCCCGAAAACGAAAAAAAACGAAAGGGGTAACACTGTCGTTTTTTTTTCGGGTCGAAATTTTGAATTTCGATATCTCAGCTCTGGAAGGGTCTAGAGCCTCCATTTTTGCACTCAGGTCAAAGTCTCACAGCCCTCTATCATAATCCAGAGTTTTGAGAAGATTGGAGACACTTAATTTTTCGCCCAAAAACGAAAAAAAAACGAAAGGGGTAACACTGTCGTTTTTTTTTCGGGTCAAGATTTTGAATTTCGATATCTCAGCTCTGGAAGGGTCTAGAGCCTCAATTTTTGCACTCAGGTCAAAGTCTCACAGCCCTCTATCATAATCCAGAGTTTTGAGAAGATTGGAGAAACTTAAATTTTCGCCCAAAAATGAAAAAAAACGAAAGGGGTAACACTGTCGTTTTTTTTTTGGGTCGAAATTTTGAATTTCGATATCTCAGCTCTGGAAGGGTCTAGAGCCTCCATTTTTGCACTCAGGTCAAAGTCTCACAGCCCTCTATCATAATCCAGAGTTTTGAGAAGATTGGAGAAACTTAATTTTTCGCCCGAAAACGAAAAAAAACGAAAGGGGTAACACTGTCGTTTTTTTTTCGGGTCGAAATTTTGGATTTCGATATCTCAGCTCTGGAAGGGTCTAGAGCCTCCATTTTTGCACTCAGGTCAAAGTCTCACAGCCCTCTATCATAATCCAGAGTTTTGAGAAGATTGGAGACACTTAATTTTTCGCCCAAAAACGAAAAAAAAAACGAAAGGGGTAACACTGTCGTTTTTTTTTCGGGTCAAGATTTTGAATTTCGATATCTCAGCTCTGGAAGGGTCTAGAGCCTCCATTTTTGCACTCAGGTCAAAGTCTCACAGCCCTCTATCATAATCCAGAGTTTTGAGAAGATTGGAGAAACTTAAATTTTCACCCAAAAATGAAAAAAAACGAAAGGGGTAACACTGTCGTTTTTTTTTTGGGTCGAAATTTTGAATTTCGATATCTCAGCTCTGGAAGGGTCTAGAGCCTCAATTTTTGCACTCAGGTCAAAGTCTCACAGCCCTCTATCATAATCCAGAGTTTTGAGAAGATTGGAGAAACTTAAATTTTCGCCCAAAAATGAAAAAAAAAACGAAAGGGGTAACACTGTCATTTTTTTTTTGGTCGAAATTTTGAATTTCGATATCTCAGCTCTGGAAGGGTCTAGAGCCTCCATTTTTGCACTCAGGTCAAAGTCTCACAGCCCTCTATCATAATCCAGAGTTTTGAGAAGATTGGAAAAACTTAATTTTTCGCCCGAAAACGAAAAAAAAACGAAAGGGGTAACACTGTCGTTTTTTTTTCGGGTCAAAATTTTGAATTTCGATATCTCAGCTCTGGAAGGGTCTAGAGCCTCCATTTTTGCACTCAGGTCAAAGTCTCACAGCCCTCTATCATAATCCAGAGTTTTGAGAAGATTGGAGAAACTTAATTTTTCGCCCAAAAACGAAAAAAAACGAAAGGGGTAACACTGTCGTTTTTTTTTCGGGTCGAAATTTTGAATTTCGATATCTCAGCTCTGGAAGGGTCTAGAGCCTCCATTTTTGCACTCAGGTCAAAGTCTCACAGCCCTCTATCATAATCCAGAGTTTTGAGAAGATGGGAGAAACTTAATTTTTCGCCCAAAAACGAAAAAAAACGAAAGGGGTAACACTGTCGTTTTTTTTTCGGGTCGAAATTTTGAATTTCGATATCTCAGCTCTGGAAGGGTCTAGAGCCTCCATTTTTGCACTCAGGTCAAAGTCTCACAGCCCTCTATCATAATCCAGAGTTTTGAGAAGATTGGAGAAACTTAAATTTTTGCCCAAAAATGAAAAAAAACAAAAGGGGTAACACTGACGGTTTTTTTTTGGGTCGAAATTTTGAATTTCGATATCTCAGCTCTGGAAGGGTCTAGAGCCTCAATTTTTGCACTCAGGTCAAAGTCTCACAGCCCTCTATCATAATCCAGAGTTTTGAGAAGATTGGAGAAACTTAAATTTTCGCCCAAAAACGAAAAAAAACGAAAGGGGTAACACTGTCATTTTTTTTTTTGGTCGAAATTTTGAATTTCGATATCTCAGCTCTGGAAGGGTCTAGAGCCTCCATTTTTGCACTCAGGTCAAAGTCTCACAGCCCTCTATCATAATCCAGAGTTTTGAGAAGATTGGAGAAACTTAATTTTTCGCCCGAAAACGAAAAAAAAACGAAAGGGGTAACACTGTCGTTTTTTTTTCGGGTCAAAATTTTGAATTTCGATATCTCAGCTCTGGAAGGGTCTAGAGCCTCCATTTTTGCACTCAGGTCAAAGTCTCACAGCCCTCTATCATAATCCAGAGTTTTGAGAAGATTGGAGAAACTTAATTTTTCGCCCAAAAACGAAAAAAAACGAAAGGGGTAACACTGTCGTTTTTTTTTTCGGGTCGAAATTTTGAATTTCGATATCTCAGCTCTGGAAGGGTCTAGAGCCTCCATTTTTGCACTCAGGTCAAAGTCTCACAGCCCTCTATCATAATCCAGAGTTTTGAGAAGATTGGAAAAACTTAATTTTTCGCCCAAAAACGAAAAAAAAAACAAAAGGGGTAACACTGTCGTTTTTTTTTTCGGGTCGAAATTTTTAATTTCGATATCTCAGCTCTGGAAGGGTCTAGAGCCTCCATTTTTGCACTCAGGTCAAAGTCTCGTGGCCCTCTATCATAATCCAGAGTTTTGAGAAGATTGGAGAAACTTAATTTTTCGCCCAAAAACGAAAAAAAAACAAAAGGGGTAACACTGTCGTTTTTTTTTCGGGTCGAAATTTTGAATTCCGATATCTCAGCTCTGGAAGGGTCTAGAGCCTCCATTTTTGCACTCAGGTCAAAGTCTCACAGCCCTCTATCATAATCCAGAGTTTTGAGAAGATTGGAGAAACTTAAATTTTTGCCCAAAAATGAAAAAAAACGAAAGGGGTAACACTGACGTTTTTTTTTGGGTCGAAATTTTGAATTTCGATATCTCAGCTCTGGAAGGGTCTAGAGCCTCAATTTTTGCACTCAGGTCAAAGTCTCACAGCCCTCTATCATAATCCAGAGTTTTGAGAAGATTGGAGAAACTTAAATTTTCGCCCAAAAACGAAAAAAAACGAAAGGGGTAACACTGTCATTTTTTTTTTGGTCGAAATTTTGAATTTCGATATCTCAGCTCTGGAAGGGTCTAGAGCCTCCATTTTTGCACTCAGGTCAAAGTCTCACAGCCCTCTATCATAATCCAGAGTTTTGAGAAGATTGGAGAAACTTAAATTTTTGCCCAAAAATGAAAAAAAACGAAAGGGGTAACACTGTCGTTTTTTTTTGGGTCGAAATTTTGAATTTCGATATCTCAGCTCTGGAAGGGTCTAGAGCCTCAATTTTTGCACTCAGGTCAAAGTCTCACAGCCTTCTATCATAATCCAGAGTTTTGAGAAGATTGGAGAAACTTAAATTTTCGCCCAAAAATGAAAAAAAACGAAAGGGGTAACACTGTCGTTTTTTTTTTCGGGTCGAAATTTTGAATTTCGATATCTCAGCTCTGGAAGGGTCTAGAGCCTCCATTTTTGCACTCAGGTCAAAGTCTCACAGCCCTCTATCATAATCCAGAGTTTTGAGAAGATTGGAGAAACTTAATTTTTCGCCCGAAAACGAAAAAAAACGAAAGGGGTAACACTGTCGTTTTTTTTTCGGGTCGAAATTTTGAATTTCGATATCTCAGCTCTGGAAGGGTCTAGAGCCTCCATTTTTGCACTCAGGTCAAAGTCTCACAGCCCTCTATCATAATCCAGAGTTTTGAGAAGATTGGAGACACTTAATTTTTCGCCCAAAAACGAAAAAAAAACGAAAGGGGTAACACTGTCGTTTTTTTTTCGGGTCAAGATTTTGAATTTCGATATCTCAGCTCTGGAAGGGTCTAGAGCCTCAATTTTTGCACTCAGGTCAAAGTCTCACAGCCCTCTATCATAATCCAGAGTTTTGAGAAGATTGGAGAAACTTAAATTTTCGCCCAAAAATGAAAAAAAAACGAAAGGGGTAACACTGTCGTTTTTTTTTTGGGTCGAAATTTTGAATTTCGATATCTCAGCTCTGGAAGGGTCTAGAGCCTCCATTTTTGCACTCAGGTCAAAGTCTCACAACCCTCTATCATAATCCAGAGTTTTGAGAAGATTGGAGAAACTTAATTTTTCGCCCGAAAACGAAAAAAAACGAAAGGGGTAACACTGTCGTTTTTTTTTCGGGTCGAAATTTTGGATTTCGATATCTCAGCTCTGGAAGGGTCTAGAGCCTCCATTTTTGCACTCAGGTCAAAGTCTCACAGCCCTCTATCATAATCCAGAGTTTTGAGAAGATTGGAGACACTTAATTTTTCGCCCAAAAACGAAAAAAAAAACGAAAGGGGTAACACTGTCGTTTTTTTTTCGGGTCAAGATTTTGAATTTCGATATCTCAGCTCTGGAAGGGTCTAGAGCCTCCATTTTTGCACTCAGGTCAAAGTCTCACAGCCCTCTATCATAATCCAGAGTTTTGAGAAGATTGGAGAAACTTAAATTTTCACCCAAAAATGAAAAAAAACGAAAGGGGTAACACTGTCGTTTTTTTTTCGGGTCAAAATTTTGAATTTCGATATCTCAGCTCTGGAAGGGTCTAGAGCCTCCATTTTTGCACTCAGGTCAAAGTCTCACAGCCCTCTATCATAATCCAGAGTTTTGAGAAGATTGGAGAAACTTAATTTTTCGCCCAAAAACGAAAAAAAACGAAAGGGGTAACACTGTCGTTTTTTTTTCGGGTCGAAATTTTGAATTTCGATATCTCAGCTCTGGAAGGGTCTAGAGCCTCCATTTTTGCACTCAGGTCAAAGTCTCACAGCCCTCTATCATAATCCAGAGTTTTGAGAAGATGGGAGAAACTTAATTTTTCGCCCAAAAACGAAAAAAAACGAAAGGGGTAACACTGTCGTTTTTTTTTCGGGTCGAAATTTTGAATTTCGATATCTCAGCTCTGGAAGGGTCTAGAGCCTCCATTTTTGCACTCAGGTCAAAGTCTCACAGCCCTCTATCATAATCCAGAGTTTTGAGAAGATTGGAGAAACTTAAATTTTTGCCCAAAAATGAAAAAAAACGAAAGGGGTAACACTGACGTTTTTTTTTTGGGTCGAAATTTTGAATTTCGATATCTCAGCTCTGGAAGGGTCTAGAGCCTCAATTTTTGCACTCAGGTCAAAGTCTCACAGCCCTCTATCATAATCCAGAGTTTTGAGAAGATTGGAGAAACTTAAATTTTCGCCCAAAAACGAAAAAAAACGAAAGGGGTAACACTGTCATTTTTTTTTTTTGGTCGAAATTTTGAATTTCGATATCTCAGCTCTGGAAGGGTCTAGAGCCTCCATTTTTGCACTCAGGTCAAAGTCTCACAGCCCTCTATCATAATCCAGAGTTTTGAGAAGATTGGAGAAACTTAATTTTTCGCCCGAAAACGAAAAAAAAACGAAAGGGGTAACACTGTCGTTTTTTTTTCGGGTCAAAATTTTGAATTTCGATATCTCAGCTCTGGAAGGGTCTAGAGCCTCCATTTTTGCACTCAGGTCAAAGTCTCACAGCCCTCTATCATAATCCAGAGTTTTGAGAAGATTGGAGAAACTTAATTTTTCGCCCAAAAACGAAAAAAAACCAAAGGGGTAACACTGTCGTTTTTTTTTTCGGGTCGAAATTTTGAATTTCGATATCTCAGCTCTGGAAGGGTCTAGAGCCTCCATTTTTGCACTCAGGTCAAAGTCTCACAGCCCTCTATCATAATCCAGAGTTTTGAGAAGATTGGAAAAACTTAATTTTTCGCCCAAAAACGAAAAAAAACGAAAGGGGTAACACTGTCGTTTTTTTTTTCGGGTCGAAATTTTGAATTTCGATATCTCAGCTCTGGAAGGGTCTAGAGCCTCCATTTTTGCACTCAGGTCAAAGTCTCGTGGCCCTCTATCATAATCCAGAGTTTTGAGAAGATTGGAGAAACTTAATTTTTCGCCCAAAAACGAAAAAAAAACAAAAGGGGTAACACTGTCGTTTTTTTTCGGGTCGAAATTTTGAATTTCGATATCTCAGCTCTGGAAGGGTCTAGAGCCTCCATTTTTGCACTCAGGTCAAAGTCTCACAGCCCTCTATCATAATCCAGAGTTTTGAGAAGATTGGAGAAACTTAAATTTTCGCCCAAAAATGAAAAAAAAACGAAAGGGGTAACACTGTCGTTTTTTTTTTGGGTCGAAATTTTGAATTTCGATATCTCAGCTCTGGAAGGGTCTAGAGCCTCCATTTTTGCACTCAGGTCAAAGTCTCACAGCCCTCTATCATAATCCAGAGTTTTGAGAAGATTGGAGAAACTTAAATTTTCGCCCAAAAATGAAAAAAACGAAAGGGGTAACACTGTCGTTTTTTTTTTCGGGTCGAAATTTTGAATTTCGATATCTCAGCTCTGGAAGGGTCTAGAGCCTCCATTTTTGCACTCAGGTCAAAGTCTCACAGCCCTCTATCATAATCCAGAGTTTTGAGAAGATTGGAGAAACTTAATTTTTCGCCCAAAAACGAAAAAAAAACGAAAGGGGTAACACTGTCGTTTTTTTTTTCGGGTCGAAATTTTGAATTTCGATATCTCAGCTCTGGAAGGGTCTAGAGCCTCCATTTTTGCACTCAGGTCAAAGTCTCACAGCCCTCTATCATAATCCAGAGTTTTGAGAAGATTGGAGAAACTTAAATTTTTGCCCAAAAATGAAAAAAAACGAAAGGGGTAACACTGTCGTTTTTTTTTTTTGGGTCGAAATTTTGAATTTCGATATCTCAGCTCTGGAAGGGTCTAGAGCCTCAATTTTTGCACTCAGGTAAAGTCTCACAGCCTTCTATCATAATCCAGAGTTTTGAGAAGATTGGAGAAACTTAAATTTTCGCCCAAAAATGAAAAAAACGAAAGGGGTAACACTGTCGTTTTTTTTTTGGGTCGAAATTTTGAATTTCGATATCTCAGCTCTGGAAGGGTCTAGAGCCTCCATTTTTGCACTCAGGTCAAAGTCTCACAGCCCTCTATCATAATCCAGAGTTTTGAGAAGATTGGAGAAACTTAATTTTTCGCCCGAAAACGAAAAAAAAACGAAAGGGGTAACACTGTCGTTTTTTTTTCGGGTCGAAATTTTGAATTTTGATATCTCAGCTCTGGAAGGGTCTAGAGCCTCCATTTTTGCACTCAGGTCAAAGTCTCACAGCCCTCTATCATAATCCAGAGTTTTGAGAAGATTGGAGAAACTTAATTTTTCGCCCAAAAACGAAAAAAAAAACGAAAGGGGTAACACTGTCGGTTTTTTTTCGGGTCAAAATTTTTAATTTCGATATCTCAGCTCTGGAAGGGTCTAGAGCCTCCATTTTTGCACTCAGGTCAAAGTCTCACAGCCCTCTATCATAATCCAGAGTTTTGAGAAGATTGGAGAAACTTAATTTTTCGCCCAAAAACGAGAAAAAAAAAAAACGAAAGGGGTAACACTGTCGTTTTTTTTTCGGGTCGAAATTTTGAATTTCGATATCTCAGCTCTGGAAGGGTCTAGAGCCTCCATTTTTGCACTCAGGTCAAAGTCTCACAGCCCTCTATCATAATCCAGAGTTTTGAGAAGATTGGAGAAACTTAATTTTTCGCCCAAAAACGAAAAAAAACGAAAAAAAACGAAAGGGGTAACACTGTCGTTTTTTTTTTTGGGTCGAAATTTTGAATTTCGATATCTCAGCTCTGGAAGGGTCTAGAGCCTCAATTTTTGCACTCAGGTCAAAGTCTCACAGCCCTCTATCATAATCCAGAGTTTTGAGAAGATTGGAGAAACTTAAATTTTCGCCCAAAAATGAAAAAAACGAAAGGGGTAACACTGTCGTTTTTTTTTTGGGTCGAAATTTTGAATTTCGATATCTCAGCTCTGGAAGGGTCTAGAGCCTCCATTTTTGCACTCAGGTCAAAGTCTCACAGCCCTCTATCATAATCCAGAGTTTTGAGAAGATTGGAGAAACTTAATTTTTCGCCCAAAAACGAAAAAAAAAACGAAAGGGGTAACACTGTCGTTTTTTTTTTGGGTCGAAATTTTGAATTTCGATATCTCAGCTCTGGAAGGGTCTAGAGCCTCAATTTTTGCACTCAGGTCAAAGTCTCACAGCCCTCTATCATAATCCAGAGTTTTGAGAAGATTGGAGAAACTTAAATTTTCGCCCAAAAATGAAAAAAAAACGAAAGGGGTAACACTGTCGTTTTTTTTTGGGTCGAAATTTTGAATTTCGATATCTCAGCTCTGGAAGGGTCTAGAGCCTCCATTTTTGCACTCAGGTCAAAGTCTCACAGCCCTCTATCATAATCCAGAGTTTTGAGAAGATTGGAGAAACTTAATTTTTCGCCCGAAAACGAAAAAAAACGAAAGGGGTAACACTGTCGTTTTTTTTTCGGGTCGAAATTTTGGATTTCGATATCTCAGCTCTGGAAGGGTCTAGAGCCTCCATTTTTGCACTCAGGTCAAAGTCTCACAGCCCTCTATCATAATCCAGAGTTTTGAGAAGATTGGAGACACTTAATTTTTCGCCCAAAAACGAAAAAAAAAACGAAAGGGGTAACACTGTCGTTTTTTTTTCGGGTCAAGATTTTGAATTTCGATATCTCAGCTCTGGAAGGGTCTAGAGCCTCCATTTTTGCACTCAGGTCAAAGTCTCACAGCCCTCTATCATAATCCAGAGTTTTGAGAAGATTGGAGAAACTTAAATTTTCACCCAAAAATGAAAAAAAACGAAAGGGGTAACACTGTCGTTTTTTTTTTGGGTCGAAATTTTGAATTTCGATATCTCAGCTCTGGAAGGGTCTAGAGCCTCAATTTTTGCACTCAGGTCAAAGTCTCACAGCCCTCTATCATAATCCAGAGTTTTGAGAAGATTGGAGAAACTTAAATTTTCGCCCAAAAATGAAAAAAAAAACAAAAGGGGTAACACTGTCATTTTTTTTTTTGGTCGAAATTTTGAATTTCGATATCTCAGCTCTGGAAGGGTCTAGAGCCTCCATTTTTGCACTCAGGTCAAAGTCTCACAGCCCTCTATCATAATCCAGAGTTTTGAGAAGATTGGAGAAACTTAATTTTTCGCCCGAAAACGAAAAAAAAACGAAAGGGGTAACACTGTCGTTTTTTTTTTCGGGTCAAAATTTTGAATTTCGATATCTCAGCTCTGGAAGGGTCTAGAGCCTCCATTTTTGCACTCAGGTCAAAGTCTCACAGCCCTCTATCATAATCCAGAGTTTTGAGAAGATTGGAGAAACTTAATTTTTCGCCCAAAAACGAAAAAAAACGAAAGGGGTAACACTGTCGTTTTTTTTCGGGTCGAAATTTTGAATTTCGATATCTCAGCTCTGGAAGGGTCTAGAGCCTCCATTTTTGCACTCAGGTCAAAGTCTCACAGCCCTCTATCATAATCCAGAGTTTTGAGAAGATGGGAGAAACTTAATTTTTCGCCCAAAAACGAAAAAAAACGAAAGGGGTAACACTGTCGTTTTTTTTTCGGGTCGAAATTTTGAATTTCGATATCTCAGCTCTGGAAGGGTCTAGAGCCTCCATTTTTGCACTCAGGTCAAAGTCTCACAGCCCTCTATCATAATCCAGAGTTTTGAGAAGATTGGAGAAACTTAAATTTTTGCCCAAAAATGAAAAAAAACGAAAGGGGTAACACTGACATTTTTTTTTTGGGTCGAAATTTTGAATTTCGATATCTCAGCTCTGGAAGGGTCTAGAGCCTCAATTTTTGCACTCAGGTCAAAGTCTCACAGCCCTCTATCATAATCCAGAGTTTTGAGAAGATTGGAGAAACTTAAATTTTCGCCCAAAAACGAAAAAAAACGAAAGGGGTAACACTGTCATTTTTTTTTTTGGTCGAAATTTTGAATTTCGATATCTCAGCTCTGGAAGGGTCTAGAGCCTCCATTTTTGCACTCAGGTCAAAGTCTCACAGCCCTCTATCATAATCCAGAGTTTTGAGAAGATTGGAGAAACTTAATTTTTCGCCCGAAAACGAAAAAAAAAACGAAAGGGGTAACACTGTCGTTTTTTTTCGGGTCGAAATTTTGAATTTCGATATCTCAGCTCTGGAAGGGTCTAGAGCCTCCATTTTTGCACTCAGGTCAAAGTCTCACAGCCCTCTATCATAATCCAGAGTTTTGAGAAGATTGGAGAAACTTAAATTTTTGCCCAAAAATGAAAAAAAAAACGAAAGGGGTAACACTGTCGGTTTTTTTCGGGTCGAAATTTTGAATTTCGATATCTCAGCTCTGGAAGGGTCTAGAGCCTCAATTTTTGCACTCAGGTCAAAGTCTCACAGCCCTCTATCATAATCCAGAGTTTTGAGAAGATTGGAGAAACTTAAATTTTCGCCCAAAAATGAAAAAAAAACGAAAGGGGTAACACTGTCGTTTTTTTTTTGGGTCGAAATTTTGAATTTCGATATCTCAGCTCTGGAAGGGTCTAGAGCCTCCATTTTTGCACTCAGGTCAAAGTCTCACAGCCCTCTATCATAATCCAGAGTTTTGAGAAGATTGGAGAAACTTAAATTTTCGCCCAAAAATGAAAAAAACGAAAGGGGTAACACTGTCGTTTTTTTTTTCGGGTCGAAATTTTGAATTTCGATATCTCAGCTCTGGAAGGGTCTAGAGCCTCCATTTTTGCACTCAGGTCAAAGTCTCACAGCCCTCTATCATAATCCAGAGTTTTGAGAAGATTGGAGAAACTTAATTTTTCGCCCAAAAACGAAAAAAAAACGAAAGGGGTAACACTGTCGTTTTTTTTTTCGGGTCGAAATTTTGAATTTCGATATCTCAGCTCTGGAAGGGTCTAGAGCCTCCATTTTTGCACTCAGGTCAAAGTCTCACAGCCCTCTATCATAATCCAGAGTTTTGAGAAGATTGGAGAAACTTAAATTTTTGCCCAAAAATGAAAAAAAACGAAAGGGGTAACACTGTCGTTTTTTTTTTTTGGGTCGAAATTTTGAATTTCGATATCTCAGCTCTGGAAGGGTCTAGAGCCTCAATTTTTGCACTCAGGTAAAGTCTCACAGCCTTCTATCATAATCCAGAGTTTTGAGAAGATTGGAGAAACTTAAATTTTCGCCCAAAAATGAAAAAAACGAAAGGGGTAACACTGTCGTTTTTTTTTTGGGTCGAAATTTTGAATTTCGATATCTCAGCTCTGGAAGGGTCTAGAGCCTCCATTTTTGCACTCAGGTCAAAGTCTCACAGCCCTCTATCATAATCCAGAGTTTTGAGAAGATTGGAGAAACTTAATTTTTCGCCCGAAAACGAAAAAAAAACGAAAGGGGTAACACTGTCGTTTTTTTTTCGGGTCGAAATTTTGAATTTTGATATCTCAGCTCTGGAAGGGTCTAGAGCCTCCATTTTTGCACTCAGGTCAAAGTCTCACAGCCCTCTATCATAATCCAGAGTTTTGAGAAGATTGGAGAAACTTAATTTTTCGCCCAAAAACGAAAAAAAAAACGAAAGGGGTAACACTGTCGGTTTTTTTTCGGGTCAAAATTTTTAATTTCGATATCTCAGCTCTGGAAGGGTCTAGAGCCTCCATTTTTGCACTCAGGTCAAAGTCTCACAGCCCTCTATCATAATCCAGAGTTTTGAGAAGATTGGAGAAACTTAATTTTTCGCCCAAAAACGAGAAAAAAAAAAAACGAAAGGGGTAACACTGTCGTTTTTTTTTCGGGTCGAAATTTTGAATTTCGATATCTCAGCTCTGGAAGGGTCTAGAGCCTCCATTTTTGCACTCAGGTCAAAGTCTCACAGCCCTCTATCATAATCCAGAGTTTTGAGAAGATTGGAGAAACTTAATTTTTCGCCCAAAAACGAAAAAAAAACGAAAAAAAACGAAAGGGGTAACACTGTCGTTTTTTTTTTTTGGGTCGAAATTTTGAATTTCGATATCTCAGCTCTGGAAGGGTCTAGAGCCTCAATTTTTGCACTCAGGTCAAAGTCTCACAGCCCTCTATCATAATCCAGAGTTTTGAGAAGATTGGAGAAACTTAAATTTTCGCCCAAAAATGAAAAAAACGAAAGGGGTAACACTGTCGTTTTTTTTTTGGGTCGAAATTTTGAATTTCGATATCTCAGCTCTGGAAGGGTCTAGAGCCTCCATTTTTGCACTCAGGTCAAAGTCTCACAGCCCTCTATCATAATCCAGAGTTTTGAGAAGATTGGAGAAACTTAATTTTTCGCCCAAAAACGAAAAAAAAAACGAAAGGGGTAACACTGTCGTTTTTTTTTTGGGTCGAAATTTTGAATTTCGATATCTCAGCTCTGGAAGGGTCTAGAGCCTCCATTTTTGCACTCAGGTCAAAGTCTCACAGCCCTCTATCATAATCCAGAGTTTTGAGAAGATTGGAGAAACTTAATTTTTCGCCCAAAAACGAAAAAAAAACGAAAAAAAACGAAAGGGGTAACACTGTCGTTTTTTTTTTTGGGTCGAAATTTTGAATTTCGATATCTCAGCTCTGGAAGGGTCTAGAGCCTCAATTTTTGCACTCAGGTCAAAGTCTCACAGCCCTCTATCATAATCCAGAGTTTTGAGAAGATTGGAGAAACTTAAATTTTCGCCCAAAAATGAAAAAAACGAAAGGGGTAACACTGTCGTTTTTTTTTTGGGTCGAAATTTTGAATTTCGATATCTCAGCTCTGGAAGGGTCTAGAGCCTCCATTTTTGCACTCAGGTCAAAGTCTCACAGCCCTCTATCATAATCCAGAGTTTTGAGAAGATTGGAGAAACTTAATTTTTCGCCCAAAAACGAAAAAAAAAACGAAAGGGGTAACACTGTCGTTTTTTTTTTGGGTCGAAATTTTGAATTTCGATATCTCAGCTCTGGAAGGGTCTAGAGCCTCAATTTTTGCACTCAGGTCAAAGTCTCACAGCCCTCTATCATAATCCAGAGTTTTGAGAAGATTGGAGAAACTTAAATTTTCGCCCAAAAATGAAAAAAAAACGAAAGGGGTAACACTGTCGTTTTTTTTTGGGTCGAAATTTTGAATTTCGATATCTCAGCTCTGGAAGGGTCTAGAGCCTCCATTTTTGCACTCAGGTCAAAGTCTCACAGCCCTCTATCATAATCCAGAGTTTTGAGAAGATTGGAGAAACTTAATTTTTCGCCGAAAACGAAAAAAAACGAAAGGGGTAACACTGTCGTTTTTTTTTCGGGTCGAAATTTTGGATTTCGATATCTCAGCTCTGGAAGGGTCTAGAGCCTCCATTTTTGCACTCAGGTCAAAGTCTCACAGCCCTCTATCATAATCCAGAGTTTTGAGAAGATTGGAGACACTTAATTTTTCGCCCAAAAACGAAAAAAAAAACGAAAGGGGTAACACTGTCGTTTTTTTTTCGGGTCAAGATTTTGAATTTCGATATCTCAGCTCTGGAAGGGTCTAGAGCCTCCATTTTTGCACTCAGGTCAAAGTCTCACAGCCCTCTATCATAATCCAGAGTTTTGAGAAGATTGGAGAAACTTAAATTTTCACCCAAAAATGAAAAAAAACGAAAGGGGTAACACTGTCGTTTTTTTTTTGGGTCGAAATTTTGAATTTCGATATCTCAGCTCTGGAAGGGTCTAGAGCCTCAATTTTTGCACTCAGGTCAAAGTCTCACAGCCCTCTATCATAATCCAGAGTTTTGAGAAGATTGGAGAAACTTAAATTTTCGCCCAAAAATGAAAAAAAAAACAAAAGGGGTAACACTGTTTTTTTTTTTTTGGTCGAAATTTTGAATTTCGATATCTCAGCTCTGGAAGGGTCTAGAGCCTCCATTTTTGCACTCAGGTCAAAGTCTCACAGCCCTCTATCATAATCCAGAGTTTTGAGAAGATTGGAGAAACTTAATTTTTCGCCCGAAAACGAAAAAAAAACGAAAGGGGTAACACTGTCGTTTTTTTTTTCGGGTCAAAATTTTGAATTTCGATATCTCAGCTCTGGAAGGGTCTAGAGCCTCCATTTTTGCACTCAGGTCAAAGTCTCACAGCCCTCTATCATAATCCAGAGTTTTGAGAAGATTGGAGAAACTTAATTTTTCGCCCAAAAACGAAAAAAAACGAAAGGGGTAACACTGTCGTTTTTTTTCGGGTCGAAATTTTGAATTTCGATATCTCAGCTCTGGAAGGGTCTAGAGCCTCCATTTTTGCACTCAGGTCAAAGTCTCACAGCCCTCTATCATAATCCAGAGTTTTGAGAAGATGGGAGAAACTTAATTTTTCGCCCAAAAACGAAAAAAAAACGAAAGGGGTAACACTGTCGTTTTTTTTTCGGGTCGAAATTTTGAATTTCGATATCTCAGCTCTGGAAGGGTCTAGAGCCTCCATTTTTGCACTCAGGTCAAAGTCTCACAGCCCTCTATCATAATCCAGAGTTTTGAGAAGATTGGAGAAACTTAATTTTTCGCCCGAAAACGAAAAAAAAACGAAAGGGGTAACACTGTCGTTTTTTTTTTCGGGTCAAAATTTTGAATTTCGATATCTCAGCTCTGGAAGGGTCTAGAGCCTCCATTTTTGCACTCAGGTCAAAGTCTCACAGCCCTCTATCATAATCCAGAGTTTTGAGAAGATTGGAGAAACTTAAATTTTCACCCAAAAATGAAAAAAAACGAAAGGGGTAACACTGTCGTTTTTTTTTTGGGTCGAAATTTTGAATTTCGATATCTCAGCTCTGGAAGGGTCTAGAGCCTCAATTTTTGCACTCAGGTCAAAGTCTCACAGCCCTCTATCATAATCCAGAGTTTTGAGAAGATTGGAGAAACTTAAATTTTCGCCCAAAAATGAAAAAAAAAACAAAAGGGGTAACACTGTCATTTTTTTTTTTGGTCGAAATTTTGAATTTCGATATCTCAGCTCTGGAAGGGTCTAGAGCCTCCATTTTTGCACTCAGGTCAAAGTCTCACAGCCCTCTATCATAATCCAGAGTTTTGAGAAGATTGGAGAAACTTAATTTTTCGCCCGAAAACGAAAAAAAAACGAAAGGGGTAACACTGTCGTTTTTTTTTTCGGGTCAAAATTTTGAATTTCGATATCTCAGCTCTGGAAGGGTCTAGAGCCTCCATTTTTGCACTCAGGTCAAAGTCTCACAGCCCTCTATCATAATCCAGAGTTTTGAGAAGATTGGAGAAACTTAATTTTTCGCCCAAAAACGAAAAAAAACGAAAGGGGTAACACTGTCGTTTTTTTTCGGGTCGAAATTTTGAATTTCGATATCTCAGCTCTGGAAGGGTCTAGAGCCTCCATTTTTGCACTCAGGTCAAAGTCTCACAGCCCTCTATCATAATCCAGAGTTTTGAGAAGATGGGAGAAACTTAATTTTTCGCCCAAAAACGAAAAAAAACGAAAGGGGTAACACTGTCGTTTTTTTTTCGGGTCGAAATTTTGAATTTCGATATCTCAGCTCTGGAAGGGTCTAGAGCCTCCATTTTTGCACTCAGGTCAAAGTCTCACAGCCCTCTATCATAATCCAGAGTTTTGAGAAGATTGGAGAAACTTAAATTTTTGCCCAAAAATGAAAAAAAACGAAAGGGGTAACACTGACATTTTTTTTTTGGGTCGAAATTTTGAATTTCGATATCTCAGCTCTGGAAGGGTCTAGAGCCTCAATTTTTGCACTCAGGTCAAAGTCTCACAGCCCTCTATCATAATCCAGAGTTTTGAGAAGATTGGAGAAACTTAAATTTTCGCCCAAAAACGAAAAAAAACGAAAGGGGTAACACTGTCATTTTTTTTTTTGGTCGAAATTTTGAATTTCGATATCTCAGCTCTGGAAGGGTCTAGAGCCTCCATTTTTGCACTCAGGTCAAAGTCTCACAGCCCTCTATCATAATCCAGAGTTTTGAGAAGATTGGAGAAACTTAATTTTTCGCCCGAAAACGAAAAAAAAAACGAAAGGGGTAACACTGTCGTTTTTTTTCGGGTCAAAATTTTGAATTTCGATATCTCAGCTCTGGAAGGGTCTAGAGCCTCCATTTTTGCACTCAGGTCAAAGTCTCACAGCCCTCTATCATAATCCAGAGTTTTGAGAAGATTGGAGAAACTTAAATTTTTGCCCAAAAATGAAAAAAAAAAACGAAAGGGGTAACACTGTCGGTTTTTTTCGGGTCGAAATTTTGAATTTCGATATCTCAGCTCTGGAAGGGTCTAGAGCCTCAATTTTTGCACTCAGGTCAAAGTCTCACAGCCTTCTATCATAATCCAGAGTTTTGAGAAGATTGGAGAAACTTAAATTTTCGCCCAAAAATGAAAAAAAACGAAAGGGGTAACACTGTCGTTTTTTTTTCGGGTCGAAATTTTGAATTTCGATATCTCAGCTCTGGAAGGGTCTAGAGCCTCCATTTTTGCACTCAGGTCAAAGTCTCACAGCCCTCTATCATAATCCAGAGTTTTGAGAAGATTGGAGAAACTTAATTTTTCGCCCGAAAACGAAAAAAAAACGAAAGGGGTAACACTGTCGTTTTTTTTTCGGGTCGAAATTTTGAATTTCGATATCTCAGCTCTGGAAGGGTCTAGAGCCTCCATTTTTGCACTCAGGTCAAAGTCTCACAGCCCTCTATCATAATCCAGAGTTTTGAGAAGATTGGAGAAACTTAATTTTTCGCCCAAAAACGAAAACGAAAGGGGTAACACTGTCGTTTTTTTTTTCGGGTCAAGATTTTGAATTTCGATATCTCAGCTCTGGAAGGGTCTAGAGCCTCCATTTTTTCACTCAGGTCAAAGTCTCACAGCCCTCTATCATAATCCAGAGTTTTGAGAAGATTGGAAAAACTTAAATTTTCACCCAAAAATGAAAAAAAACGAAAGGGGTAACACTGTCGTTTTTTTTTGGGTCGAAATTTTGAATTTCGATATCTCAGCTCTGGAAGGGTCTAGAGCCTCAATTTTTGCACTCAGGTCAAAGTCTCACAGCCCTCTATCATAATCCAGAGTTTTGAGAAGATTGGAGAAACTTAAATTTTCGCCCAAAAATGAAAAAAAAACGAAAGGGGTAACACTGTCATTTTTTTTTTTTTTGGTCGAAATTTTGAATTTCGATATCTCAGCTCTGGAAGGGTCTAGAGCCTCCATTTTTGCACTCAGGTCAAAGTCTCACAGCCCTCTATCATAATCCAGAGTTTTGAGAAGATTGGAGAAACTTAATTTTTCGCCCGAAAACGAAAAAAAAACGAAAGGGGTAACACTGTCGTTTTTTTTTCGGGTCAAAATTTTGAATTTCGATATCTCAGCTCTGGAAGGGTCTAGAGCCTCCATTTTTGCACTCAGGTCAAAGTCTCACAGCCCTCTATCATAATCCAGAGTTTTGAGAAGATTGGAGAAAATTAATTTTTCGCCCAAAAACTAAAAAAAACGAAAGGGGTAACACTGTCGTTTTTTTTTTCGGGTCGAAATTTTGAATTTCGATATCTCAGCTCTGGAAGGGTCTAGAGCCTCCATTTTTGCACTCAGGTCAAAGTCTCACAGCCCTCTATCATAATCCAGAGTTTTGAGAAGATTGGAAAAACTTAATTTTTCGCCCAAAAACGAAAAAAAACGAAAGGGGTAACACTGTCGTTTTTTTTTTCGGGTCGAAATTTTGAATTTCGATATCTCAGCTCTGGAAGGGTCTAGAGCCTCCATTTTTGCACTCAGGTCAAAGTCTCGTGGCCCTCTATCATAATCCAGAGTTTTGAGAAGATTGGAGAAACTTAATTTTTCGCCCAAAAACGAAAAAAAAACAAAAGGGGTAACACTGTCGTTTTTTTTCGGGTCGAAATTTTGAATTTCGATATCTCAGCTCTGGAAGGGTCTAGAGCCTCCATTTTTGCACTCAGGTCAAAGTCTCACAGCCCTCTATCATAATCCAGAGTTTTGAGAAGATTGGAGAAACTTAAATTTTCGCCCAAAAATGAAAAAAACGAAAGGGGTAACACTGTCGTTTTTTTTTTCGGGTCGAAATTTTGAATTTCGATATCTCAGCTCTGGAAGGGTCTAGAGCCTCCATTTTTGCACTCAGGTCAAAGTCTCACAGCCCTCTATCATAATCCAGAGTTTTGCGAAGATTGGAGAAACTTAATTTTTCGCCCAAAAACGAAAAAAAAACGAAAGGGGTAACACTGTCGTTTTTTTTTTTCGGGTCGAAATTTTGAATTTCGATATCTCAGCTCTGGAAGGGTCTAGAGCCTCCATTTTTGCACTCAGGTCAAAGTCTCACAGCCCTCTATCATAATCCAGAGTTTTGAGAAGATTGGAGAAACTTAATTTTTCGCCCAAAAACGAAAAAAAACGAAAGGGGTAACACTGTCGTTTTTTTTTTTGGGTCGAAATTTTGAATTTCGATATCTCAGCTCTGGAAGGGTCTAGAGCCTCAATTTTTGCACTCAGGTCAAAGTCTCACAGCCCTCTATCATAATCCAGAGTTTTGAGAAGATTGGAGAAACTTAAATTTTCGTCCAAAAATGAAAAAAACGAAAGGGGTAACACTGTCGTTTTTTTTTTGGGTCGAAATTTTGAATTTCGATATCTCAGCTCTGGAAGGGTCTAGAGCCTCCATTTTTGCACTCAGGTCAAAGTCTCACAGCCCTCTATCATAATCCAGAGTTTTGAGAAGATTGGAGAAACTTAATTTTTCGCCCGAAAACGAAAAAAAAAACGAAAGGGGTAACACTGTCGTTTTTTTTTCGGGTCGAAATTTTGAATTTCGATATCTCAGCTCTGGAAGGGTCTAGAGCCTCCATTTTTGCACTCAGGTCAAAGTCTCACAGCCCTCTATCATAATCCAGAGTTTTGAGAAGATTGGAGAAACTTAATTTTTCGCCCAAAAACGAAAAAAAAACGAAAGGGGTAACACTGTCGGTTTTTTTTTCGGGTCAAAATTTTGAATTTCGATATCTCAGCTCTGGAAGGGTCTAGAGCCTCCATTTTTGCACTCAGGTCAAAGTCTCACAGCCCTCTATCATAATCCAGAGTTTTGAGAAGATTGGAGAAACTTAATTTTTCGGCCAAAAACGGAAAAAAAAAACGAAAGGGGTAACACTGTCGTTTTTTTTTCGGGTCGAAATTTTGAATTTCGATATCTCAGCTCTGGAAGGGTCTAGAGCCTCCATTTTTGCACTCAGGTCAAAGTCTCACAGCCCTCTATCATAATCCAGAGTTTTGAGAAGATTGGAGAAACTTAATTTTTCGCCCAAAAACGAAAAAAAACGAAAGGGGTAACACTGTCGTTTTTTTTTTTTGGGGTCGAAATTTTGAATTTCGATATCTCAGCTCTGGAAGGGTCTAGAGCCTCAATTTTTGCACTCAGGTCAAAGTCTCACAGCCCTCTATCATAATCCAGAGTTTTGAGAAGATTGGAGAAACTTAAATTTTCGCCCAAAAATGAAAAAAACGAAAGGGGTAACACTGTCGGTTTTTTTTGGGTCGAAATTTTGAATTTCGATATCTCAGCTCTGGAAGGGTCTAGAGCCTCAATTTTTGCACTCAGGTCAAAGTCTCACAGCCCTCTATCATAATCCAGAGTTTTGAGAAGATTGGAGAAACTTAATTTTTCGCCCAAAAACGAAAAAAAAAACGAAAGGGGTAACACTGTCGGTTTTTTTTCGGGTCAAAATTTTGAATTTTGATATCTCAGCTCTGGAAGGGTCTAGAGCCTCCATTTTTGCACTCAGGTCAAAGTCTCACAGCCCTCTATCATAATCCAGAGTTTTGAGAAGATTGGAGAAACTTAATTTTTCGCCCAAAAACGAAAAAAAACGAAAGGGGTAACACTGTCGTTTTTTTTTCGGGTCGAAGATTTGAATTTCGATATCTCAGCTCTGGGAGGGTCTAGAGCCTCCATTTTTGCACTCAGGTCAAAGTCTCACAGCCCTCTATCATAATCCATATTTTTGAGAAGATTGCAGAAACTTAATTTTTCGCCCAAAAACGAAAAAAAAACGAAAGGGGTAACACTGTCGTTTTTTTTTCGGGTCGAAATTTTGAATTTCGATATCTCAGCTCTGGAAGGGTCTAGAGCCTCCATTTTTGCACTCAGGTCAAAGTCTCACAGCCCTCTATCATAATCCAGAGTTTTAGATTGGAGAAACTTAATTTTTCGCCCAAAAATGAAAAAAAAAACGAAAGGGGTAACACTGTCGTTTTTTTTTTCGGGTCGAAAATTTGAATTTCGATATCTCAGCTCTGGAAGGGTCTAGAGCCTCCATTTTTGCACTCAGCTCAAAGTCTCGTGGCCCTCTATCAGAATCCAGAGTTTTGAGAAGATTGGAGAAACTTAATTTTTCACCTGAAAATGAAAATAACGAAAGGGGTAACACTGTCGTTTTTTTTTTCGGGTCGAAATTTTGAATTTCGATATCTCAGCTCTGGAAGGGTCTAGATCCTCCATTTTTGCACTCAGGTCAAAGTCTCACAGCCCTCTATCATAATACATAGTTTTGAGAAGATTGGAGAAACGTAATTTTTCGCCCGAAAAAAAAAAACGAAAGGGGTACCACTGTCGTTTTTTTTTCGGGTCGAATTTTTGAGTTTCGATATCTCATCTCTGGAAGGGTCTAGAGCCTCCATTTTTGCACTCAGGTGTAAGTCTCATGGCCCTCTATCAGAATCCAGAGTTTTGAGAAGATTGGAGAAACTTAATTTTTCGCCCGGAAAAAAAAAACGAAAGGGGTACCACTGTCGTTTTTTTTTTTTCGGGTCGAATTTTTGAGTTTCGTTATCTCAGCTCTGGAAGGGTATAGAGCCTTCAATTTTTGCTCTCAAGTGTAAGTCTCATGGCCCTCTATCAGAATCAGGAGTTTTGAGAAGATTGGAGAACCTTAATTTTTCGCCCAAAAAAAAACCCGAAAGGGGTACCACTGTCGTTTTTTTTTTTGGGTCGAATTTTTGAGTTTCAATATCTCAGCTCTGGAAGCGTCTAGAGCCTCAATTTTTGCACTCAGGTCTAAGTCTCATGGCCCTCTATCAGAATCCAGAGTTTCAAGAAGATCAGAGAAACTCAAAATTTCGACCCGAAAAAAACGACAGTGGTACACCTTTCGTTTTTTTTTTTCGGGTCGAATCTTTGAGTTTCGATATCTCAGCTATGGAAGGGTCTCCAGAGCCTAAATTTTTGCACTCAGGTCTAAGTCTCATGGCCCTCTATCAGAATCCAGAGTTTCAAAAAGATCAGAGAAACTCAAAATTTCGACCCGAAAAAAAAACCCACAGTGGTACCCCTTTCGTTTTTTTTTCGGGTCGAAATTTTGAGTTTCGATATCTCAGCTCTGGAAGTGTCTCTAGAGCCTCCATTTTTGCACTCAGGTCTAAGTCTCATAGCCCTCTATCAGAATCCAGAGTTTCAAGAAGATCAGAGAAACTCAAAATTTCGACCCGAAAAAAAAAAAACGACAGTGGTACCCCTTTCGGTTTTTTTTTTCGGGTCGAAATTTTGAGTTTTGATATCTCAGCTCAGGAAGGCTCTAGAGACTCCATTTTTGCACTCAGGTCTAAGTCTCATGGCCCTCTGTCAGAATCCAGAGTTTCAAGAAGTTCAGAGAAACTCAAAAAAGACCTGAGTGCAAAAATTGAGTCTCTAGAGCCTTCCTGAGCTGAGATATTGATGACTTGAGCGATTAAAGTTGTAATGTTTTAATGTTCAAGTTTTTGCTCTAAAAAAAGAAAGAGGCACACAGAAAATGACTCCAATATGACCAGATTGATTGATTCGAATATATTTGGTTTGTTACAAACAATGTGCAATCTGTAAAACAAAAACCTCAAAATTATAGTTTAAATGGTATACTGCTGGAATTTTTTTGACCTTGAGAAAAAGCTTAAAACATAGACCAACAAATTTTATGTTAATTAATTTATTTCATGTTGGTACATTTTTGGGAAGTACACCTGTTTTGACCTGATGTCCATTGGAATGGACCAAAAAAAATCACAATGAAAGCAATTATAAAAAAAAAAAATCATTTGTTTTCATTTATAAAAACCTCATGAGCTGGGAAAATGTACTTTTATATTTTTCAGAAACTTGAAACATAATTCAGGTCTGAGGGGGTTAAAAACGAGGAATAGTACGAACGATTTAATAGGAAAGTTGGAAGTGCACACTGTCGCGTGGTGACTTTTCCCTAGAGATTACTGTAACACTGCGGTAGAGTATCTTTGATTATGTTGTATGATAGTTTATTCCTTCCCGTTAGTTTGCACAATGGACCCCTGTGGAGCGGCTTTGTACTGCCTGTATAAAAACGACGAGGTGCCGCTTGGCGTGAAATCTTCTTTGTTTCAAGATTTTTGGTGCAGTTTTCTGAAAGCTTGGATCTTGGAAATCCTGAGCAAGCTGATTGCTTTCGTCCCCTCTACTCCCACTTGCTGTTTGCCGAGCACCAGCGCTTTTGGCCACGCTGCTCCACATGGTTCTCCCCACATATTGGAAGTGCTGGCTTATTGTGCCCCAGAATGCGGCAGAAATCTGCTCCAGCCCAAAGCAGATGGCCGTGTTCGTGGACCCACTCCGTCACTCCTGTTCCCCACCATATGACATTCACACGTGGGTGAGCCATCTCCACTCTCCCCCTGCCAAGTGTTTAGCTTTGCTTTTTGGATGACTACTCAATCAGCCAAGCGCCCCAAGAGAAAGAGAGACTGATTTCTCTATTGCTTTTTTTTTTTCCCTACAGAAGAAGTGATTTTTTTTTCTGTGCGTGTTGTGCACATTAAGATGACTTTCGTGAGTTTTTGATTCATGTTGTTTTCTTTGGTTTGTATCTCTATCTGCAGTACTGGCGGCAGGTGTACCTGGTAACCGTTCTGGCCATGATGCTGGCAGTGTTCTTTGCCCAGATACACCCTCATTACTTGACCAAGAAGTGGCAGAAGCTTCGCTCTGTTATATTCTGTGCTGTAGCGGGATACGGCCTAATCCCTACCTTTCATTGGATCTGGCTTAGTGGGGGTTTCAGCTCAGACATAGTCCAGGTAAGAGTCCTCACATCAGGGTTTTTTTTTTTTTTTAATTTTTATACATATGCCAGTAATTACTATACCAGACTATACAAATGTGTAATAATTTTTAATATATATATTTTTTCATAGGAATTTATTCCCAGAGTGCTGATAATGTATGTACTTGCTGTAGCTGCTATCATCTTCTACATGTCGAAAGTTCCAGAGCGTTATTTTCCAGGTACTTTAAAATTCAAATGTGATACTGCCAAAGAAATAAGTTGTGATGGACTAAACCAAAGACCACACCTGGCTTAAGCGAGAACCAACCTCACACAAGTTCATTAATGGTTTGATGCTCTTTTTGTCATCCCTAGGTCAGCTGAACTACTTGGGCTCCAGCCATCAGGTCTGGCACATACTGGTGGTGCTCATGTTCTACTGGTGGCATAAGTCTACACTTTTCATAACCAGCTACCGTCACTCTCACCCGTGCCCAGACTATCATCTTCATTCTTAGAGGAATGTGAGATCGGAGGAACACGGCTGTATTTTAAACGTCTTTAAGCTTGAACACGTTCAGTGTTTTATATACGAGTGTGTGGTGTATGGATTTTTCTTGTGAGCTATTTTGACACTTTTTATACATTTTGTTTAAGTGCCTAGATGTGTCAGTCTAAATAGAAATAAATAGGCACTTGATCAAGGTAAGCAGTGTTAGGCTTTTAAAAGCACTTTTAAAACTCGAGGGGAAGCACCATTTTACAGCATCTGCATACATGGGCTTCTTCTTGAGTTCTGTGGGGCAAAGCATTCAGTATTGTCTGCTCAATAGTATTTGTTGTTTGCTCTTTGTATTTGAACCTAAAATTCAACGATTCACAAGCTTAATAATTCCACATTTTGATTTGTTTGTGTAAAGTTTTAAATGAATGTATACAACATAAGTCTAAATGAGACTTTGTTATATAGTCTTGTTTAGAACATTGAATAAACCAAAGAGATTTGTTCCATATTGAAAAGGTCTTAAAATGGTGAAAAATAAATTTCGCACTGCCATGTTGTAAATACATGCATCAGGATTATTTGTATAGATGTAGGCTGATTACTTATTTAACTTTAGTTTATCATTACTAATTTAAAAATTCTCTCATGCAATCAATGCATTGAACACTACTCTGTTTATTGCATTTCAGTGGTTTGTAATTATATGTTGATCAAGTCCCTAAGCCCTAATTAGGACTGCAATTAAAATAGTTACATGGATTCAATACATTTTCTGCCTTACAACAGTTAACAGTGTATAGGCATGCAATTGTATTTGTTTTTTAACCGTAGAACAAACAATATGTCTTCAATGCTTAATGGTATACGTGGTGTTTTTCATGATGCTGCACAATGTAACACTTTTAACTTTTTTTTTTTTTTTACATTGGTAATATGTCGGGATATGAATTTCTACAGTACAGCTGAATAAACTTTTACTTCGTTTTTTTTCTTCCAAGTGAAGTTGCAATGGCGATTATTTAATGACAGTGTCTTAGTTAGAAAACAACAACACATGGACTCATGATCTCCAAAAGAAGCTTTTATTGCATTGTTAGAGTGTACTACTATGTAAGAAAAACAATAACAAATCTCACATTTTTGCAAATAAAATGCTGTTTTTGGTCTTGAAATGTTACAACTGCAGACATTCAGTAACATTATAAATGTATCTAAATGGCCCTTTTAAAGCTATGGTATACGATGTTAAAAATCGGTCGAGACGGTAGTGAAGTTTTAAAAAACTCATCCCGCCCCACCACACACCCCCCTCCCCTCTGTGCTACCTGATCCCTGACGTATGTCACGTTTGAGTTCACGCAAGATTAGCAACACATGAAATGTTCCAAACTCACCACCGCACCATTATAATACTACTAGTATTGCTAAGGTTTTCAGTAATTGTTATTGCAGCACGCAGCGCATCTTGTTCAAATTCCGATCGGCTCGAACAGAAACCTCGAACAAGAAATATAATTACTTTGAACCGCGATCGGCGATGCTAAACGGCTAACATTCCAATGCCGACCGGCAGCATGAGCAAGTTGTCAAACTGATAAAAAGCCACGTAACACGTCACACCATAAAATAATAAATAAATGTTTACCTGCTCAACAAAAAGTCATCCGTGTCAGCGTCGTTTTCAGCCCCAGATCTCCCTGAAGCTTTCTCCAATGGTCAATGAAGGACGCTATATTTATCCTACTTAAGAGTCCGGCGTTCTTCACATATCTTTTTAATCTCTGATCTTTCCTCCACAGACTTTCTCTTGCGTCCAAACTTTACAGTAGAGGTAAGCAGGGGCCGCTTGCTGTTGTCGTTTATATTTTTATCCATTGCTGATCTGACGCTACTAGCTAGCTACCATAGACAGTCTGTCAGCTGTTTGCTCACGCACGGAGGGGGGCGGGTGCGGTTGGGTTGGAGACGCGAGCGCCAGGCGGAGTTTCAAGTGGAGCTGGTGATTGGATGAGAGCAGTTGACCAATATAAGCTGTGCGGCCGCACAGCTTACATTGGTCAACTTTTCTGCGGCTGTCCAGCCAATAGAGTGAATGGATTTTTTTAGTTCTTTTTTTCTATTCATATTGTTAGGATTGTACAATATAACCATAACCAGCATCTAAACGAGGATATTAATAATAAACAATCTTTGAAATCGTATACCCTAGCTTTAAATTCAGTTAAATTGATACCCTTCATGCGTCATAACTTTAGTGACTAAAATTGAATTTGAAAATTGGCTTCCAACTAATGACTGTTATATAAATACATGAAACTGCTTTTAGCACATTATTTTCCCTTTCTATGAGAGCTGTAATTGTTCACGATTGTAGGCTACCGTTAAGTACATACAGACGTAGTGGAACATGATTATTGATAACCAAAGCTATTAGGTTTAGCTTGGGGAATTATTTCTACAAAAGCATAATTAATACAAACAGTTGTAACAATATTGTCCAAAAAACTGCAACTTCTCTGGTATGGTCAATTTATAAAAAAAGGGAAAATACTATTAAGTCCCTTTTACTGTATGTAAATGGAACATAGTCAATGCACTTTAAAAAATTGTTTATGTGAAATACTTTAAAATGGAGAATGCCTACACTCAAATTGAAACAAACAAAGCTACAGCCATTGTGTATTTGAGGTACTGTAAAGCAGGGTGGGGAATACCCAGATAAGGCTTCATGGTGTTCATGTTGGTAGATTGACATTTTACCAATTCAGTGGTCAACTTAATCAGAATGCTGTACTAAACTGGCAGTTTTTCTCTTAATCCTATCCAAAAGAAGGATTATACACCCATCTCCAATGTTTTTTTTTTTCCTTTATTTTACTGAGCTCAGAGCGCTTATTGTAATGCAGCATAGAAGGCTTTCTAGCACGTAAAGGCTAAAGAATCATCAATAAACCACAGGTTTAAGACCCCAAAAAGTACAAGAGGTGTTATAATGGTCCAGTTAGGTATTAAAACTTTTGAAAAACTACAAAAGTTGAATGTTATCTAATTTAAAGGCCTGCACATACATAGAGATCACAGCACAAAGCTGCCATCCATTAAAGACATTTCAAAGGCTGCTAGAATTTTGCATAATGTAGCAGTGTGTGTATCATTTCTCTTTCTCTGTGTGTGTGTGTGTGTGTGTCGGAAGACAAGACATTCACTGCTTTGAGGGGAAAGGTGCTGCTCCGAAAGGGTCGAGATCCATTTGTGGGGTTTGCGGAGCTCCGCTTTGGACCACCATTTCTGTGAAAGGTACAGCTCCAAAGTCATCTATCTTATTTCCGTCAAACACACTGTGCAGGGAGCTGGTCCTCTGCCTGCCAATGGTGGAGTTCATCTCACTTTTGCTGTCTCCCAAGCTCTGGTGTCGAGTGCCATCTTGCGGATGAAAAGGCTTGGCTCCAAACGGATCCAACAAGACCTCCTCTGGGGGCAGCGCAGCTCCTTTTTCTATCACCTCACCCAGGGAAATACTGATGTTCTCTTTGGAGTCTGACGCGCTGAGGAACTCGTTGCTGCTCTGCGAGTCCCGTCTGCCTACCTTCTTGTGCCTTCGCACCCGCTCGGGGGTGCGGAAACTGGGCTTGTTGCTCTTCCTGCCGCCAGTGGGTGTGCCATGGTGTCGCTTCCCATTGCTGCCACTGGCCTCTTGCTTGGTGCGCCTCTGACGTGAGGAGAGTTTTTGAAGGCTACGCTGCTTCTGCCTCTGTTGGGGACTAGATGCTTCGTCGAAAAGTGCTTGGCCAAAAACGTCCTCTTGGTGACCGGAGTTAGGTATTTCTTGACCGGGCTGGAAAGGCGAGAATCCGAATACATCCACGCTGTCTGGGGAAATGGGTGGCGTCTGGCCGCTGGGTCCATCGCCACTCCTGCTGGACCTGGATAGGTTTCTGTTGAAAGGAGCTTTGGTGAACACGTCAATATCTTCCGCAGCGTTCTCCTGGCTCACCTGCCTAAAAGGGGCTTTGGCAAAAATATCTACGTTCTCTGGTGACACTCTGGGCTGACCACTGCCAACAAAAGGAACAGCACCAAACACATCCACAACGCTCGTGGCAGGTATGCCGACACTTGGCGAATTGGGAGGGGTGATCACACTGGCTCCAGATTCAGCTTTCACAGTTCCCAGAGGAAAAACCACAGCCTTCTCCTCCGACGGCCCAAGTTTCGCTGTCCTAGACTCACAATCCGAGTCTGAGCTGTGTTTGTCTTCCTCTTCCTCAGAGTCCATGAGCAACGGCCTCTGACCAAGGTTCTCAGGTTCGGTGTCTTCGTGTTCGCTGTTGAGGCCTTCCTCCTCTTCCACCTCCTCGTCTTCGCTACTTTTGGGAGAGGGCGGGTCGGACTCAAAATCACTGTCCGATTCCTCACCTGCTTTCTGAGGGAGTGAACTAGTGGTGCTACTTTTTTTTGTCGTTTTGTGTTCCTTGACAGATGGCAGTGTTGCGTCTTGCATGGCTGGAACAGCCACAGCAACACTGGGCTTCTCAACTGGATGCTCCGCTGTCAGCACACCAGCTCCTGCTAAATGAACACACAAAGATGACAGTGAATGTCTAATCCACACAGCATGTACATTTAATATGCTCTCAGCCTATATACTGTAGTTCTCACATAGAAAATGCACATACTCTATTCCACCCTTACAGAGAAGCGTCACATAATATCACAGAGCTTTTAAAACAAATAGACCAACAAGCCTACAACAGAAGTTTTAAATATAAGCGTAAATGAAATGGTTGAAAAATGTGTTTTGTGTTTAAAGCTGACAATCTTTAAAGAGACAATCTTCATTGAAAACTGAAGAGTAACTGGTAAAACTGAAATATACATTTTTAGACTTACCAAAATGGTAATGTATATTACAAAACTGGAAATCTTTACACAATATATTAAACATGCCACTAGATGGCAATAACACTAACCCGGTGCATTAAATTTGACTAAAAACAATACAAAAAAGTGAAACTAGAAGACTTTAAAATGTCAATGATATAAGGAAAAATAATGAGAACTAATAGCAATTGAAAAGACAAACAAAAACTATATTAACCCTGTCCAAAAAACGAAAACAAGAGACGGTGTTGTAATTTTATTCAGATCTTCTGTATCATTTGTATATGAAGTCATTTAGCAAATTTCAGCTATTTTTATTTAAAAATGGAGTTGAAAAACTATTACATTTAATCACAAATCTGTTTTTCTACGGCAGTCTCGCCTGACGCATGTGTTAAATTACCCACAGGCAAGATTTTGGAAATTGTGCAAAACATTGAAACTAAAATGGACTATTTATTACTTGTTCCTCGTGTAATTAGTTTAAGCTGGTATATCTTACTTCAGCATATCATAATATTTGTCAACATGTATAATTATTGAGATATTTGTCTAATTTCAAAAGACTGAATTTCTCAACATGCTTAGGCATTGCCATCCTCCCCCTGCTGAGCAGGCAGAGCTGCGGATCTGTTATCATCAAAACCATCCAAACTGGCAGAGCAAGACACAGAATTAGCCAAACCTAGCTCTATGTATATGATGAAGTCCAGAAATATATAAATAAATCAGTTAAATAACTAATTAAATAACAACTACTACTACAACAATTATGATAGTTACTAGTGGCTGGGGGAAGGGCTAAAGAAGCACAAGAACAGCATGGGAGGAAAAAAAAAACAAACTGGTGATTTTCGAAGAAATCTGAAGCTTAGAAGAAAAAAAAATATACAAGCAGACTGTTTAGGCTGTCCGGATTACAACTCATCTAATCACGCCTACCTCCTGGAATACAACAAACCACAGTACAGCATAATGGAACATCCTTAATCATATAAGAAGATCGGAACCAGAAGAAGAATATTGAGTGTTCTTTTCCAGGCCCATGCGATTACACGCTGACGACAGCTCGAGTGAAAACGGCCAGAGCAAGTAATATCTAAGCATGTGGATGTCCAGACCTCTCCTAGCTTTGCTTGAATCAGGAACATAATGGAAATGTCATATGAAAGCCACACATCCATCCAGTGGATTACCCAGACCTCCCTTCATCCAGCTCAGCAGATGCTAAGCTGATTGTCTTTTTGTCTTCACAATATATGCAAACGATTTGCAGACACAGTCGGATACGCTTCAATAGTTCATTGTCTCTTACCTCATTATGTCCAAATGCCTCTCTTGTACATGCAACTTTACCAGGCAATCACAATATCTGAATTGAGTTCATACAGAGATTGTTTATTCTATTGTTTAAGCGCCATTTTAATGTTTCCCCCACCAATGACGAGTTAACTGCTTAATCAAGATTTAAGGGATAAAGCTTACAAATAAAACAGAACATCCACAGCACATAATTGGTCTTAAACGTAATCATACATTTAGCATACTAGACTCAAATTTAAAACGAGATAGCCTACTCCAATAGGGTTTCATTCAACCATTGTTCAAAAAAGGCTCCAGTGCATGCAAGCTTTGTTTTACCCTGTTAAAGGGGGGTTGTGAAGTCTTGCAATATAGCTTAATTAAGAAGAAGTCCAAGGGAGAATTTTACATGTTCTGAACACATTTTATAATAAATGGTAAAAATCAAGTTTTTATATGTGGTGTTTTCAATATGAGCAAATTCATGTCAACACCATTACTAAGTATTTTCACTTTAAAACTGCAGTGAAAAAAACAAAACAGTCTCAAAGCGCGGATTGAAATCGCTGCCGTTTCTTACGTCAGAAACTAGTATCTTGTAACCGTTCACGTCAACGTGTGGGCGGGCTTTATCATCTCAAGATTAAGGTTATCAAAGGGGTATCCTGGGTATATTGTTCTGCTGATAAGAATAATTGGGTGCATTTAGCAATATATCTGAATTATGTATATGATGTATTACAATGTTATGCTATATGCCTTTTTCCACTGATGTTCTAAGTTGTTCAAAGCATTTGTAAGGATGCTGAACATGGTTTATGTAACATTAACACAATATTAGCTGTTTGATATCATATTAATTAAAGTTATGTGCTCAACATTATAGAGAGCGATACATAAAACGCATTACTATTCTGATACATCGATTTGTATCGAGTGAGTGGAGACCCCCCCTCAAAAAAAAAAGAGATTAGTGACAAAGCCTGTTGAAGTCATTTCATTAAGTGAGTAGCAGTCTTTATCCCTTATATATAACATTTTAATTGGAAAAGCATAATGTTAAGACCTTTTTCATAAGTAAAAAATGAAATAGATCAATGTTATTCAGTTTAGAATAAATGTTTTAGACAAAGACAGCCATGCTATTATATAACAGGAGGAACATCTTGCTCTAGTGGTATAAAGGTGGAAGACATCAGAACTTCTTAAAGCATTAGTCAAATGCTCCTGATATGAGCTTCTATAACAAAAATCAACAAATATAACATTGCTTTTAAATAAGCTTTATTTATAATTAGCATTGTATAAAGAAACATACATTATGATACATGAGTATTTGCATCAGTTTGTCAACTGAACATTAACAGCTTATGCAACTGATGCTGTATGCAAGTATGTACAGATGAGAGGTCACTGAGGAATGGTGGGGCTATGAACTTTTGTCATCTACAGGAACATATGCAAGAAAACAAACAGTGTGTTACACAGCTCGGACACCTGTACCATGATTTCTGGGGCAACATGAGGCATGAGTTGAAGCTGTTATAGGAGAAACTTTTTGTACTAGTGTCAAAGAAACCAATTAGAAATACTAAAAACAACAGTATCCTACAACTCCAATATGCAAGTGGATTATTAATTCTCAACAGATGTTCTGCTTACACTCGCTCAATAGTTTACAATATGGCTATATACTTACAAGATCACACGTCAGTTTTAACTGTCCACCAATATCCCACTCAATCAAGATGTCTCTGAAAATGGCTGTCTTTATCTAATACAAAATGGTAACAAACACATTAAACTTGGAAAAAAAAAAATATATATATATATAAAAAACAAAAACAAAACAATGCTACCAAAAAAATGTTGTGATAAAGCAAAGTAACTTGAGTGGGTGATGAGATGAATGAGAACATCAAATTAGGAATCCAAACACGGATTCGCTAAACTTTATGGTCTACTTACCGTTGGGAAAACAAAGGTTCAGTAAACATTATGGTAAGCCCTTATGTAAACTATTACTAAATGCATTGGAAAAAGTACCAATATGTGCTGACAAGGAATACATGTGACATTTGCCATTAATTAAGGCTCAATGCTGCCAACATGAGTGAGACAGCAACAAATGGCATGTGATATGTCTGTGGTGTGGTTACCAGTGCTAACATGTAAAAAGGCTCATACATTATTAGACATAGCGTTTTCTAAAAAAAAAAAAAAAAAAAAAAAATCATCTATTGACCAGAAAAGAGTTCTGGCATAGGCTACATAATAATAAGACATCACATTATGCAAAAGAATGAAAAAAAGGGGCTGCCAACTCTTAGATGCTTCTGTAGATGCAACAGTTTCTGATTATTCGGCTAACCTCCCTCAAGTTAACCTGCCAATGTTCCCTAAATTGGCAACTTAAAGTATCTTCACAGTAAATTACAGAAAGGAAAAAAAATAAGTCTCAATGAGGAATTTAAAGCCAACTCTTAACACTGGAAGAGAGAGACTTGTTCAAATCCATGAAAAATTGGCATTTTTACAAGTAAACAAAGTGAATATGAGGATATAGCTGGAAATTTTCTATGGTCTGAGGTCCATAGAAATTGTACCTGAGAACTTTTGGCACTCACTGTTAGTTGCCATAAACAACTTGCTATCAAGCATAATGTAGCTAACTGATCTGAAGAAAGAAGAAAAAAATCTAGTAAGTGGAAAATTAGGTTGCTCAAGAAAATCTATTCTATCATGCCAACCTGATGCCTACATGCCAAAATATTTGGGGGGAAAAATAAAGAAAATTCCCTTAAACTCATACATTGTCTTTTCCTAACTTAAGGAAAACCACCTTTTTCTGCTCTGTTCAATATAAAAATATTAACATAAAAATGTGGGTCCTGAGAGAGAAAAAAAATAAACTGACAAAGCAAATAAAGTCTAGAGAACAATCCACACTGATAATACGATTAGACTTGCACATACATGCTGTAGTAAAACTGCACCACTATCTAAGAGTTAGTCCAAACTATTACAACTAAATCTATTAAAATGATAAAAAAAAGATGCAGATGTGAAGAGCATAGCACAAATTCACAACTGTAATATTGAAAGTGCAGAAACAAACCAAAATTAAAGCTTAAAAAAAATTACAAATAATAAAAGAAGAAAAAAACAATACATGGCATCAGCAACAAGCTTAAAGCTGTGGTTTTGTGAAGTATAAACAAATCCCTAAAATAAAAATAAAAAACACTTAAACCACCGTATCATGCAAGTCTATATTTGTCATCTCTTATAGTTTCAAATGTAAATTTTGCATTATTTTATAATCTGAATATTCTTTCTATTTCTATGCTTGCATTTTACTATTGATAATTCCCAGCCTGCCTTATCTATATCTAAATCTATGCATGTACCCGATATATAGTGTCTTATTAAATTCTTATTTTATGAACAGTGAGATAGAATCAAAAACAGTTTTCTAAGTTTGTTGAAATGCCAAGCTTATAAGTGTCTATATATGTATATATTTAAAGTGGTTAAAGGAATAAATGGTAACATTGATTCGGGTTGTCTCCCGACTCCAGATGTGACAGAGATATGTGGTGTAGAGGCGCCACATCCAGCGAGCAGAGAGACAGAAAGAGGTTCGGGAAGAGCAGGGATAGGGGAGCACAGACATGAGGAGAGAAGAGGACGACGACGTTAAACAGGGAACTTTGGTGAGGGTCCTTTTTGAGCCGGCTGCTAGAACTTGCCTGCGTTGGCCAGGAAGGGCACTGAGCCAAATGGATCCTCAGGGAGTGAGGGCTGCAGTACCGGCTGCTGTCTGTCTATGCTGCTGGCCTCCATGCTGACAGATCGCTCTACTGGCTTTTCTGTGGGGAACAACGGACACACAGAAAGTGTTAATTTAGCAATAAAGCAGGATGTGTATGCCCTCTGCTGGAGAGGGTGTAGAATTATACTAGAAGAGGATAGATTTATGGATGCAATTCTAAAACAGACTCAAAGAAAGAGATGGAGAGAACTGCATTGAAAGCCACTGGGACATTTAAAATGCTCATGATCTACAAAAAGACACACAGAGACACTTGCTTGCTCTTAGAAGGTCAAACTCTCGATCGAGAAGCTCTTCTTCTGTGAGTTTGGAGAAATTGTCTTCTCCAAATGGGTTCCATCCAGACATATCAGGAGGGTTATTGACAGTCTGAGGAAAAGGGCTCAGGACCTCCACAGTGGACACTGGGTTTCTACTACAAAACAAAAGGGAACAATGCCACACATGTAAATAGCTGTACTCACACATATATATATATATATATATATATATATATATATATATATACACATATACACATATACATATATATATATATACACACACAGATCAATATTTCGTGTCTAATTATTTACTTTTGTGGCAAGTAGCCATGTAAAAAGCGGGATAATGTACATCTAGCCGGTTGTCATCTCAGAATAAACCCCTTATCACCCTATCGGTTGCAACTGGCTGGATGTACATTATCCCTTATTTAATTAATGCATCACGGATCCAGTGCAGACACTTTTATTCAGCTGTTACACATACATTCACTTATGACATAACCGACTGTTTTTATGAGGATATTTTGATACATTATACTGACAAAAGTAAACAATAAGTCCGCACACCAGAAGATGCTCCTACGAAAATGTAATGGTTGCTCATCACGTGTACATATAACGTTTCGGGCCACTAGCCCTTCAAGGAATTAAATTTTCCATAAAATTTTCGTAGGAGTATCTTCTGGTGTGCGGACTTATTGTTTACTTTTTGTTGCTACCAGTGTTGTAGTCGAGACCACCTCACTCGATTCAGAGTCGACACCGAGACCAGAGAGAGTTGAGTCCGAGTCAAGACCGAGTCCATAGAGAGTCGAGTCCGAGACCAGAGACGGTCGAGTCCGAGTCGAGACCGAGAGCCGTGAGGGTTGATTACCTAATTTACTTTTATTTACTTAGAGAAATCCTTTTTTTTTTTTTTTACTGAATTTACTTAGAGTTTAAAAAATATGATCAGTTTAGGGTAAAAAGGCCACATAGTAGGTGGTGTTAAAAGTAATTTTATTACAATTTGTCATGCGCAGTTGCGCACTAGAAAATCACCAATCACTGGGCGTGTCAATCAATTTAAAGAAATATTTTATTAACATACATTAATAATCATGAAAAATATTTTTAATTGAACTCGAGTGGACTCGGGAATAATTCCGAGTCCTAAAAAAAAAAATTTTCAAGTACGAGTCAATTCCGAGTCCAAATGGACACGAGTCCATGACAAGACCAAGACCATTAAAATATGGTCTCGAGTACTACAACACTGGTTGCTACCTTACTGCCCAGCACCCAGTTTTATTGTTTTGGATGTGCATGCTACACCTTTTGAACTACATTATACTGACACTCAAGTTTAGTATCACGCAGTATACAGTATGAGAGGCGGCTTTCTGTGCACATGCTTTGAATGTGTGTAAAGCAGAGAAAACAGCGCCTGAGTCGTCTTGTGATAAAAGCCATAATATAAAAGTAAATTAGGGATGGGCAGCGATTAATCACATCCAAAATAAAAGTTTGTGTTTACATAATATATGTGTGTGTGTGGTGTGTATAATTAATTTGTATATATATATATATATATATATATATATGAAGAGTTCAGATGCAAAAGCCTCTAAGTGCCATTTGAAATTTTCTTTTAGAATGATCATTTTTATTAAGCTTGTATATTTAAGTTCAGAGATTTCACTTAAATGGCAATAATTACCTATTAATTGTTATTTAAGTGAAATTACTGAACTTAAATATACAAGTTTGATAAAAATCATCATTAAAGAAGAAAATTTCAAATGGCATTTAGAGGCTTTTGCATCTGAACTCTTCATATATAAATATCCACACATGCATGTATGTATTTAAGAAAAATGTGTTATTAATACATCAAATATTTATTTTTATATATAATATTCATTATGTATAAATATATATAAAGGATGTACACGCAAATATTTCTTAAATATATACATTCGTGTGTGTGTATTTACATATACAAATTAATTATACACACTACACACACATATATTGTGTAAACACAAACTTTTATTTTGGATGCGATTAATCGCGATTAATTGTTGCCCATCCCTAGCTTGAATGGTTTAGAATCACATTAAAATCACTTTCTGTGAGCACACTTTGCATGTGTGCAGCACAGAAAAACGCTGCATGGGTCGTCTTGCCCTTGGATAGTTGAAAGTCATATTTAATGCATACAAAGGAATCGATAAGAGAAATCGAAATGCGCATCTTATCGAATCCCAGGTTTTTGGGAATTTTGGTACCTCGATACTCAACCCCATCTATGACAGGACCAAAATGGCAAACTAAGACAAAAATCAACATCAGTAATAATGTCCAAGGTGCTTGCCTGATGTTAGTGAAGGGGGTCTCTACTGGAGAAGGTGTGGCAGGGTTATAGGAGCTCAGCGGGGCCTGGAACTCCAGTGGGGAGATATAGGACAACTGCTGGACTGGAGCACACTGCTGCTGCTGAACAAAGGCCTGCTGGTACTGATGCATCTGTAAGAAGACAGGCAAAAGAACTTAGTCAAACTAGTAATCTACGGCACACAGGCCTGCTGTTGTGTGCTAGTGCTCAGAACTTCACTTTGACAATATACAAGGGACAGCGAATATCACACCTGAGTTATAATACTATTGCAGAATTTGTTGTGTTGCTTGGATAATTGTTGCAATGGACTATCCCCTCCTTTAAGATGGAAGCTTTAAGATGAACTGCAAGTAACTAAAATCGATTTCATGTTCATTGATATCTTTCTTATCTTATTAACTCTTTTTTTATCGATGTTTGAGAAATTAAAAATTCCCCCCCCCCCCCCCCCCCCGAGGATTAATAAAGTAAATCAAATCTGACAAGTAGTTGTGTAATAAACAGGATATAATATGCATTATTGCCAAATATAACATTTTATGGTAATTCAAGACCTGTCAATACTGGATATTTTGTGATAATGGCTGTTCATCATCACTTACTTACCTTTCCACTTAATATAAAAGTGTGCTTTCTCCATACAAAATGACCATGAGGACATAGGGAAAGAATAAAAGACAGAAAGAGCGACAGAGCTCTTTGAATTTCCCTACAGTGTAATTGCCTCATATGTTACAATTTAACAGAGAATCGGTCGATTTCACCACACCATTCAATCCCCTGATGCTTTTGCATGGAGCAGATTGCATCTGAAATTAAACAGATGGTAACCATTCGGTGGAAAATGAGCTAAAAATTGCACCGCCTTAAAATGATGTATTTAGCGAAAGTCAGTTAACAACATTTCCTCTTTTAGCGCAAATACAATTCAAAGGAATTATTGACGGTTATGATTGGGCAACATTAACTTGCATGGAGAAACAGTTTGGCACCGTTTCAGTGAGTGAGTCAAAGTCAAAGACAGTCTAATTTCACTATCCTTCTCAATGCAGTTTAAATTCCTTCATGACATTCGTTTAAGTATAAATCTCTCCTATATTAAAACTGCATCTATTTCAAATGTGGCAAAATTCCTCATTAAACAGCGAATAAATGGCCCTGCCACTAATGTCGTGGGTGTATCCGTCTCACCAGGGCAGTGTAGTGAGCCTGCTGTTGCTGCTGGGATTGATATATGGGCTGCTGCTGCATCATCATCTGCTGCTGAAGCATATGCTGCTGCTGCTGCATCTGAAGACTCTGTTGCATGGCCTGATGATACTGCCAGAGAAAGAGAGAGAGAGAGAGATGAGCATGGGAGTTTACTTTATGCTTCTCAATATGTTCAGTACCACAGTGTTATCATAGGGTTCACATCGCACGGTACAAACCTACAACATCATACATTTAAAATTCAGGGCAGCAGGCTTGAACTCTAAACAACAGGACATTTAACATGGAGTGATCACAACACTGACAATTTCTTTGCAATTGGAATGAGCACTAGACTGGCAGAAAGTGATTCAATATGCAAATGTTTCCTTTAAACAGCATTTTGCAGTGAATAAGAAAGCAATGATTAATTAAATAAGGCATTAAATCAAATTCGACATGATATACTTTGTTAGCGCACATTATTAGTCTTATGAATAATTGTGAACAATTTTTTTTTTCTTTGTCATGGTAATCTTTCATCAAAATCTGAAAATTTGCTTCTGCTCAAGAATGCCGTTCTCTCTTTGATGACGCCAGTTTGACCACTTGGGTAGAATATCCTTAAAGGGATACTCCACTTTTTTTGGAAATAGGCTCATTTTACCACTCCCCCAGAGTTAAACAGTTGGGTTTTACCGTTTTCAAATCCATTCAGCCGATTTTCTGATATTTAGAAGAATATCAGTAACCAGACAGTTTCTGGTCTCATGGAATGAGCCTATTTCCAAAAAAAGTGGAGTATCCCTTTAACAACTCCCCTCCACCTGTCATTCTGAATGAGCAGGAAATGGAGAGGAAGTGCCCTAAAATAAAACCCTGCCTTACTAAAATATAGTAGGTTGCAACTTCCAATTCACATGGACTTAAAAGGTGCAACATAATCTACATAGTCTTACATCACAAAAAGGGATGTGTATGAAGTAAAATCACAAAAACAAATGTTTTTGAAACAAAAAAGCTTGTTGAATAGCACTAATTGAAAAACAAATACGTATCGCATCAACCGTATTGCCTATGCTTTCATTTTAATGCATTGTACTTTTAGGGCTTAAATTTTATGGGCTGAAATTCAACATGGTTGTATATTTAAGCAGAGAATATTTTAATTCAAAACATTTCACACATTTTCATTATTAAAAAATTCAATAATCAAAATGTTCATTCTGTTAAAAAATACAACCCATAATATTCAACGGGCAAAATTTTCAGTCCATTTTATTTTGTTTTACCATTCGCTTCCTTAAATTCAGTGGTTCAAATTTGAGGCAAATTCAACACAGCACATTCAGGAACTGCAGGAATATCATCAATAGATTGCCAATTCATAATCTCTATTTGCTGGTAGTAGACCTCACCAGCAGGGGGTGCAAGCGACTGTTGACGAAAACTAGAGCAACAGGTGAGAGCCATTCATTCATAAATATTGTCAAATTATCAGGGTCAGTAGTAGTTATGGAAAAGCTGATAAAGAGATTGTAATGTTATTCCACAATGCTGACGATCATATCAAATCTGAGGTAGTAGACACATTTCTCTCGGTTGTTCAGTTTCCTTAACCTTTTATCAAACTAGGGATTCCCTCGTCATTCTACAGGATTCCCACCTTCGTATTTTTAACATTGCATAATGGACTAATACAGTGATATAAAACCCCAAACTCACACCTTATTAGGAATTTAGGCTACGCTTTATAGGAACAGGCAAGCAGATAGATTCAGAATATGAACATGCTAAGTATTTTCCAGTGAAATAGGATTGAAATAGGATTCCAGAGAAATGGGTTGACATTGAACGTTTGATATTTGCAAGTTAAGGGACAGTCTCTAAAAGTTACATATGACATGGGAATACAGGTTTCTAACTTCAATAGCATTTGAAGAGAATGTCTAAAAGTCATAAAGCACACCTTTTAGATAGTTGATGATAAAAAAAATAAACAGTTGAAACGTGTAATTATAGCTATTTTTTGACTACCGCATGAGCTCATGTTTATTTATTTAACATCAACAATCTTAACAAAAGTTCACCAAAAAATTAAGCAAAATTAGCATTTTGATGACTTTTGCTGACAAAAATCCTTTACATAGATTACCGACATTGTAACAATGCTGGATGAAAATCGGCGATTGTATCTTAAGAATGCTAATAGTTTTAGAGTTGATCTTATTGTTAATTCATCCATGCTTTTTTTCGTACTTGTACATCAAAAATGTCATAACTTCTGGTTCCAGTGAAACAAAAGACTTCGATCTGGTAACATATGCCGGACTTCTCCAATAATTTAACAGACTTTAACCCTGCCCATTTCCAACAAATCGACTGCTTTCATCCAATCAAAAAATGAAGGACAGAACCAATCCCCACCCTACAACTTTTTTTTCTTGATAATCCATTTATCGTATATGTAGGTACGTCACAATATTGACGAGTAAAGATCTGCTCGTTAAATTGTGACGTAGAGAGATGCATGATTAACTAGAGAACCAGCAGTTGTGCACTGATGGTCAAATAACATTTTTTTTTTTTTTCAGAGTATATTATCCACAAGTTTCCTACGCCCCATGAGGCCTTGCGTCAAAAGTGGGCGCGACTTCCGGTTGGAAGTAAACAAAGCGCTACTTGACATGCTTGACACTCGTTCATTCAATAGTTGACAGTCATTCAAGTTATAGCGATCCAAACTAGCTAACGATGTGGGAACACAACCTCAACGAAATTAAAAAGGGTGAAATAACAGTACCTTTACCCTCCGCAGTAGTTGATTGGGAGTATTATAATAACATTATTAATAATCAATACTCATCAAGGCATGGTGACAGACAGTTGTGCGAGCTGACAAACAATTAAAATAAAAAAATACACACTTAGTCATTGTGCTTTGGAGTTTATTCAAAATTATAAATGAATGTGCTGCTTGAATACATTAACTGGCACATTTGGTATTCTGTCAACACAGGCTTTGATCCTGAGTTTAGATGTAACATCAGTAGAGAACAGCCAAACACATGCTGATAGTTTATAGAACATTAAGAATTTAAAGAAATGTACACAGGAAGATTCGTCGTCTTTTGGGAGGTGATGGAAACTACAGTCGTTGGCAGGATCACTCAGTCTGATTTCGTTTTCAGCTTATGTTCAAAACAATCCCGTTTATGCCACTAAATTAGTTTAGTCCGGTTATACATACAACCGCGAACAGCACATGTTGTCCCTGAGCTCCGTAACGACATCTCTCATAAAGATTTGCGTCTTTAAATAGTAAAATAATTCTCCGAAAAACAGCTAGCCTCTTCGCTAACTAACACACAAAATACCATTGGAATGCTACTTCCGCCGCGTCACCGGAAGTTTCACCCACTTTATTTTTTACAGGAGCGCCCCTCGGAAACTTGTGGATAGATCACAGATTTGAGCCGTTTCTGAATCTAATACCAATCAAATTAATGTTCTCAAACTAGGAAGTCATTCCTTAAAAACAAAATAAAAAATGTATGTAATGTTTATCAGACAACTAAAATAGCTGAACGTAAATTGTTCCACCATATTCTTGGTGGTTTATCATGTGTAAACAAAGTAGTCATATGCTCATCAGAAGACCACAATGTTTAATCCAAAAAAGAACCAACTGACTGTCATAGAAGGTCAAAGCACACACAAACTATTTATGCCACTGGGATTTTACACAATTACTTAACTGGGTCAGTAAAAATAAAACATTATATGCATCTGATGCAGATATGAACCCTGGAATATGCGCTTGAGTCATTTTTAAAGATCTGCAGGAAATTATTTAAACATATCTACAAAGAACACTGTTCTTGACCTCCTGAGGCACTCATTACCTGTTGCATGTACTGTAGCTGCTGTGCAGTGACCTGCTGTTGGTGGTGGATATTGTGCTGTTGCTGCTGCTGCTGTTGTTGATGATGTAGCTGTTGTAGTCGAAGGTCGCCAGGTTGCAGTTGCTGTAACACTCTGTTCTGTTGACTGTTACTCGGCATCTGCGCCGCCGACTGCTGCCCATTTCCAGGAGCTGAGACAGGCACACATACAGTATACAGTCAAAGCTTACAGTATTTCTCCAGAGGAAAAAAAATACAGAACACATTCCATAATTAAGGAAACAAGGATTATATTGTTCACCTTTCTGGCCGTTGCCAACCGTATCTGAGGATACAGTCATTTTCACAGGAGTTACAGAGCTGGACAAGGGCAAAACATTAGTATTGGCAGCTTTGGGTCTTTGCCTGGGTGCGATTGATGTTTCTGTTGGTCCAACTGAATCTGTTATTCTAATGAAAAGGAAATGAAAAAAAAAAAAAGCAACTTAACTGGTTTGTTGAATTCAAATAATCTGAAAGCTCACACACAAAAGCTCTAAGGGTACCTGGCTTTTGTCAGGCTCTTCTTAGCAGCAATATCACTAGCAGTAAGTGGGTCCGGCAATGAGGTGGGAAGGGGAGAGTTCTGTGTGGCAGAAAAAGAAAAAGCTCTGAATTATAATAACAACAATAACTATCAATTCAATTAACTTCCCATAATCTATGGCTACACTCACACTGTGTGTCCATATTTGCAAATGTGTATAGCAACTCTTGGTGCTCTTTGTTTTTTTGTGTTTTTTTTTTTTGCAATATCTGTATTGGTCTCTATGGCAATGCTGTTGTGTAGGTGTGTCAATGCCAAAAAAACAACAACTATACAGTTTGCAGTACAGAAGTTGTCTTATGTCAACATTGCAGTCTTGTAGGAGGCTGGAATGTGCAGCTTTATTCACTGCTGCCATCTCCACCGGTCTCAAAATTCAAAGAGTTGTGTAGACCAGGCTGACTAGCAATATGCTGTAATTTTCTGCTAAACCTCCTCTTAACAATACAATTGTTGTTTACTCCTGACATGTTTACATTTTAAGTGGCATGAGAAAGCAATGAAAAGCCTCTGAAATATGAGCAGTCGGATATGTGATTTGAATAGGATTTCAGGACACATGATTGCACCTTAGAATGGATTTTTAAAATTGTAATTTTTTTAATGTAATTTTTCTGCAGTTCACACTAGCTAAATAGAAATGGATTACAGTCGGATATGCACAAAAATCGAATTTGGACTGACAGTCTGAACAAGGCTTATGTGTGAGTAACTTACAAAAAGATTTGGCACTGGACACTCCTTTCCAGCTAACCAAAAGGCAAAGTGAGAAACTTGATAGATGTCAGGTCTCTCTTCTTGATCAGGCTCTAACATGTATCCTGTGTGGATGAAAGAAAATGGCCATAATCATTTATCCGATGAGGGTGCTTATATTTAATTTCAATCTAAATGCACGTTCACGAACAGACCCAAAAAATTAAATTCAGTCATTCATATCAAATGGAAAACAGCACATATAAGCACTTATAATACTTTCATGGTGCCAGGAAAATTATATAAACAGTCATAGAGACTCAAAGATTCTAACCAGCCCAATCACACGCCAAGCAATGGGAACCTTTCTAAAAATAAATATATCTTCCTTTATGTTTCAAGAACGTCATACAAGTTTTGAATGACCTAAGAGTGGGGAAATTACAGAATTTGAATTTTCGGGTGCATGATGTCAAGAGGAACTGTAGCGAGTGTGCAGTACCTCAATTATACCAGTGGGTGGAACTATTGTTAAGCTTGATTTTAAAAACTCCACCACAGCCTGTGTATGCACACCCACATTAAACCATCTTGCACAAAATAATTTCAAATCTCTTGGGAATATTTGAAAGCTGCTTACTTATTAAACAGTGCAACTTAGAGGAGAATTTTGAACCGTCCGGAACAGCAAAGGTTCCGTCACATATGGCAACTTGACTCTCCCCAAATGGAAGTGTGAAGAAACACAGCTTGTACAACAAGCATCCAAGCGCCTGGGAAAGAGAGAGAAAACAAGAAACTGTAATTCCACACAAAGACATGCAATACATCAGGTTTCACTGCTCTAATAATTAAATACTGCACTGTGTCAACACTTATAATGGCTGACAGCTGCTCTGTTTTGTACAGGACGAATTCTGAGAATTTTTTTCTATTTTCAGATGGAAAGGAACAAATGGGCAGGAAGTATTGTCATACATTTCCTCTTTCTACCAGAGCAAGTTCTGACACGATGACCATGAACTGCTACCATCTGCACTGGCGAAATTGATCACAATGTGAGCTTTCCACTGAAAAAGCTTCATGGGAACTGGCCCCTTCTTTTCTATTCAGTCCAGCATTTGTTTGGGAGGAAGAGCTGTGAAATAAGGCTAAGCTTTTTACCTTTTACAGCATGTCAAGTTAAAGAGGAAGTTTGCCTTCATGAGGCCCTCATTCCCGTCTTTACAACACTGGAAACTCTTTTCTTTGCTTCTTTCCATCAGGCACACATGCACATAACACTGCTCAGCTCTAGTAAACATGTGTAAAATATGTCTGACTGCATGTTACAGTATAACTTTAATAAAATCTACTCATTTCTACAGAGACAGAGAGAGACAGAGAGACAGAGAGAGAGAGAGAGAGATGTGTGAGTCCCCAGTGCCTACCCAGATATCAGCCTTTGTGGTGATGGCTTTCCCTTGGTACAAGTTAATCATCTCTGGGGCACGGTATGACAGAGTTGTGTACCTAAGCAGAGAATAATGAAAACAATGGAAGCTTTAAAAAGCACTAACTTCCTGGCAACGAAACAAGTAACAAGAAATTACATCATCTAGACAAGCTTCAAGGATTAGTTCATCTCAAAAATGAAAATTTCCTGATAATTTACTCAACCCCAATGCCATCCAAGATGTTCATGTCTTTCTTTCTTCAGTGGAAAAGAAATACGTTTTTTCAGGAAAACATTTCAGTACTTTTCTCCACACAATGGACATCAACGGTAACGATCAGTCATTTTCTAAAAAAATAAATAAATGTATATACTTTTTAACCACAATTGTTTGTCTTAGATAATTGTGGTTAAAAAGTATATACATTTTTTTTTTTTTTGAAAATGACAGATCGTTTCGCTAGATAAGTCCCCATTCCTCAGCTGGAATCGTGATTATCAGGAAATTTTCATTTTGAGTCGAACTAATCCTTCAACACTTTGTAAATTCACTTGCATAAGTGCGTTTTTTGTTTTGTTTTGTTTTTTACAAAAAAATGTTAAGAAACATTTCTAATTATCAATATTGAAATCAGTTGTTGCTTGAGTGCCAAATCAAAATATATTAAAATAAAATGTATTAAAATTAACCGTAATTTTCAAGATATTACTGTTTTTACTGTATTTAAAAAAATAAATTATTAATTGCAGTCTTGGTGAACATAAGAGACTTCTAAAAAGTTCTTACCAATGCCAAAAATATGTCATTAATTTGACACTGATAACATGAAACTGTATGGTAGTAAATTAATATACAGGCGAAGGTTTATCAAACAAAATTACTGCAGAATGACAAATTAGAATCAAGTTGTTCAGAGAGCTGTGTAATATTATTAATTATAATAATAGTAGTAGTAATAGTAAGTCCTCAAAGCTCAATCTTTTCCCAAATTCAGTGCAAGTAAAAACACACATACCCAACAAAGAATTGTCTGCAATGCTCAAATAAAAGGAAGGAAAGTACTAGTTGTAAATCCCACTGTAATTCAGAACTCTCCACTGTCTTACTTTTTGATCTCGTCCTCCACAGCAGCGATACCATCTTTATGTGGGAGCAAAACTTTGTGTGTGGCACTTCCAAAATCGCACAAAACGTAGTTTCCCTGGTCATTCAAGAGGAGATTTTCTACCTGTGAACACACATTTGTTAATCATCTTTGTTAATAGGTCCAACTACTGTAAGTTCCAACAGTCAAGAGACAAAGGCAGGAGAGAAATAAGGACATTTAGGCCATGTCCAATGAAGTCATATACACAAGTTTTTGAGCCATTTCCAGGGAGGCGCCATAACTCTACACAAATGCACTTAATTTTCGCCGGAAGTGGTTTGCGCAGCGTTAGCGTCTGATTTCGATGCTAGCTTGGTGCTGAACTGGGAGGGTAACATGATGATGTGGCCCAGCATAACAAACAGCATGATTTGCTCCTACTTAATGCAATCCATGGCAATAGATGGAAAAGCAATGGGCAATCTGAAAGCCTCCAAGGCATATCAACATCTGCACAGCAACAAAGTCGGTTTTGTTTATCTGAAAGCAAATGTAGAGCCTAGCCAGTGTTTGAACAATGCGTGGCATAATGCTTTGGGTGCTGGTAACTGAAGTTGGAGAAGTCAAAACTGCGGGATGCACATGGATGGGATCCTGTGGATGGTAACTAGATTATTTGACCATTGTTGCCTAGGCCTATGTCTTTTTTATTGTTGGTATCCGAACTACATCATAGGCTTCTTGGCTAGAGTGCAAAGTGTGTGTGTGTGCCATGATGATAAGAATAATAATGCATTTTCTTCATAAAGTGCATTTCTACAAGCCCAATGTTCTATACCGTAAAACTTCAAATAATAGCCGAGTTTTCACGCCTGGTGTGGCTACAGGTTTAGGTAAATTAAGGCCGGGTCTGTTTTTTAGTTTTGGGATGTATTTAACGTTAATCTAAAACCATCAGATCGTCATGTTTATGGTGACCGCCAAAGAACATTTGTCCTGCTAAGGCCTTTTTTGATTGGTGAGTGATGTAGAAAATAATGAGTGCTGTGTTTGATAGGGCACTTAACGAGCAGAGAGAGAGAGAGAGACCCGGCCGCACACGCGCATACTCTCACGTCTTAAAAAACACGAGCAAATCAGTGCTTTATCGGCACAACGGAGCTAGTTAGCAAAACAAACCCAGCCTCCCAGAATGAAAGTGGATTGCATCGATGGGAGGAGTTTAGGATTTAGAGCAGAAATGGCTCAAAAACTTGTGTATATAGTTTTAATATTGGTAATGATGTTTTTTTTTAAAAAAGCACAATAACATTTCTCAGCATATATTCTACATACCAATTTTCAACATATCAATGACTCTTTGGAAGCTTTTAAAGAAGCAATCTTTGATTAAACAGCTCTAATCATGTTGCTCCTAACACCACCCAAATGTTCAAATTTAATCAACTGTGTTAAAATACACAAAAAGAAGTAGTAACGACTCCGAGGTTGCACCTACTTCTTTTGGAACATCTTGAGAACATACTCCGTGAACATAAATGTTTATTGGAGTGGAAATCATGAGATCCTTGCTTATTTTTTTATTATTTTGCAGTACAACCGTGTTGAAAAACACATACATCCCCCGGTTTTATAGACTAAAATGCATCATTGAGCTGTTTTACCTGAAAGCAACTTGCACTGACATATCTTAAAATGTTTTTTTCTCAAGATGTACACAAGTAATGTTGTTTTCTAAGGCACGTTTACAAAAGCTACTAATGCCTAGTCCTGGCTTAATCTAAGCCCTGTCTGTGAAACCAGGCCTTAATGAACAAAAACAATATCTTAAATTTCTCATTCAAATCATATGTCTTGAATAAACACTTAAATGGACTATTCATATAGTACTTTCATGTCTTTTTTGGAGCTTGACCAGCAGTGGTCCTCTTCCCCTTATTTTACATGAAAAACAACAGCCCTGCATGACAAACGAGTAAACAAACGCATTTCTTTCGCTTCAGTGTTCAATAATTCCCTAATTATTTTAGACTGATTGGTTTTGACTGGTGGGGAAAAAGTGTTTGTTTGAATGGCACCATTGGCCTGTTCCCACACTTTTCTGCCAAAAGGGCGGACTTGTTTCTTTCAAGCACTGGTGTTTTTTACAGACACAGTATAGTCTTTGCACGGGTTTAACTAATGCTTGCCACTAATAATGTTTGTGAGCAGAGTGATTGGTTTGGAAGATCATGTCTGGTATCACTGTGTTGAACTGGTATGGTCAGGACATGGTTCCCTAAACCGATAAGGATTGTCCTAAATTTACCCTTTCAGCTAGTCAAACACAGCCAGACAAAAGAGAATCAGTGATAAGCCAGAGTGCCTTATACTTGCTATTCAAGATTTATGACATCACACAGATGAAAGCGCAGACACGTCAGTGCTTGTGTCTACAGCTTTCCACCTGCAGTGAACTTATTTAAATAGCTGCGAATAAACTGTATGCAAATCATTTATATCCAGAAATACCCTGTAGTTGTCTTACTAAAGCAGTTTCTGTGCTGTACCTTCAGGTCTCTGTGGATGATTGGAGTTTTACACTGGTGGAGTCTGGCAACAGCTTCACAGGCATCACAGAATATGTTGAGCACCTCCTCTTCAGTGAATCCTACACTCAGCCGTTGGTTCATCTGCTTCACCACCTGACCAGCTAGATGGCACATATTAATTTAGTCAACAAAGCAGGGGGCGTTAAGGAAAACCCAGACCTTGATATAATCCATTCATTTCAGATTTGTTCAGGGTTATTTTTGTATTAGAGTATTTATAAAAACAATACATATTAATTCTAATTAATTTTCATTTTTAGAGTAATTTTGTTATGTGATTGTCCTTTTAGTTTATTTTTTTTTTTTAGTTTACGTTTCCCATCAACGTTTTATTTCAATCAACGTTTTCGTTTTTGTTAACTATAGACCTTATGTAGCCCCACCCCTTTTCAGCGTTGCGCTCGTTGTCTTTTGACTTCCGGTCTGTATTTCCACAGCGATCTTGCATAGGTATGAATGAACTGCTCGTAAAAAAATTCCCGGTCGACATTTGTTTAGACATCTGCTTTACAATGCTTATGATAAACATTACAATGCTCATGATAACTTTTGTTAACTCTACAAGTAAATCCATTTCACCAGCTAATTACTCCTCGACAGCGATGCCATAGAAATATACAGAGCGACCGCGAAACCGGAAGTTCAAAGACAATATTCTAAAGATGACGGCGCCCACGTTTCTCTGGTGCATAAGGTCTATAGCAACAATGGATTTGTTGTCCAACTTTAGTTGCCTGCAGAAACCAGTTATAATTAGAACATCAAATTGGGAACCAGGAACTGGCTCTTATTCAAACATTTCGGAACGTTCAGTTCTGTTAACAGTTCTGTAACAACTAGCTTAAATGGGTTTACCTTTTCTGTTTTTTTACATTCTAATTATGTATTTGTTAGTTCATATTTACAGTTGCACGAGTTGTTCCCTTTGTAAAGGTATTTTCACTTTAAGATTATAATGAAACTATAATGAGAGATGTACTGTGATCCAAGTATGAACCTGTATTTCAGGAAATTAGAACACAGAGATAACTTTAGATTGCCATTGTTTAGACCATAGGTTTGTTTGCATCAAAGCTGTATTACCCTTGCAATACTCCATTAGAATCAGAACCTCCCATACACTGTCTCCCACTGCATTGGTGGTTGAGTCCAGATATCGCACAATGTTCTTGTGGCCCGACAACTCTTTCTGTGGGGGACATAAGAAAAAATTATTTATATTTGTGATGTACTAACGTGTCCTCACCCAAATACATATCGTGGCTTGGCTCACCATGATTGTGATCTCCCGCTTGAAGATGTTCAGGTCGTGAATATTGTTCACGTACATCCTTTTCAGGGCACATCTCACTCCACTGTGTGTGCGGGCCAAAAACACCATGGAAAAGCCTCCTGGATATACGAAAACATATATACAAGGTTAGTTCAGATGTTTATCTGGACAGCAATCTCAACACATCTTAATGAGCAGTTTGACCAGTAATAGCAGTTCAATAAATTACATAAAAGAAGTTTTCCAACAAAGGAATTCAAAGAGGAATTTCAGGGGAATTAGATAAAAATGTAGACTTTTTTCATAAATGATCAAAATATAACACCTTATGCTGATACGTGATAAATTATAAAAAGTTACAACATTGTTAATGTTGTGAAATACAGCAAAATTGTCCTTCATTTTTATCAGGGGTGGGGCCTTTTTTGTTAGTTTATTTGCCAACTAAATTACTCATTTTTTTAATTATTTCCTTTTATCATCACAGGAAATGATGCACAAAATATGTTAACCGTTGTCTATTTTTCAAGTAAAGATGGAGTTGGTGATAAAGAAAAATGGTATGTCGCAATGGTATGTCGTATTTTGTGTTAAAGTCGGTTTGAAATGGAAAAAGCTGCTCTTAATTTTCGTAAATGACTGTTTGGACCTATTAAAGATTATATTTTAATCATATAATTTAACCATTTATAATTTAATCATATAATCACATAATTGTAGACCTAAAGATTTTTAAAACATTTCAATGAGTAAGCTAATCTATCTTTTATTCTACTACCAGAGAGTCAGTTATGCGGTGATGCAAATTAATTGTAATATTAATTTAATAATAATCATAGCCAAATATTATTCAGAAAACAAATTGAATACATTAATTGGAAATGCTAAATCCTCTTGATATCGCTGACAGCTAATGCGTTTGAGGATATCTCTGCCTGTCGTCAATACACAATATCATCGTCTATTGGCACAACCTTATTGTTTATAAATTTAATAAAAAAGGAATAAATAAAAATAAAAATAAAAACCAACAAAATAGCCTGGACGCCAGCCCGAACTCCGCCCACAATATTTTTTGGTCGGGAAGTTCGGTCTGGACTCGATCCATTAAGGAGTAATTATGATCAGGCAAGAAATGAACGGGCCAATCAAATTGCCAGGGCGGGCTTTATACGATGATGGACAGATAATCTGCTGGGACGTAATCATCACGTTATCAAAGAGCGCTTGTCGAAGATGACTGCAGCTGGAGAATTGAGATGTATAGATTCCACTGTCACGTCTTTTGTAAAATAAAACGACAGCGCATTCATTTTAATAGACAAACAAAGAACTGCAATCAAGGCATTTGTCGATCAGAAAGATATTTTTGGCGTCCTTCCCACATGATTCGGGAAAAGTGTAACTTCAGCTGGCTCTGACGGTCGTTAAGAAGATGGGACGTAATGAAAAGCCTGTGGTCGTTGTGGTTTCTTCTTTGGTGGCACTCATGGAGAAGTAAGTAAAAGAAGTAACACTCGTTATTTAACTTCTAAAATAAATAAAGTAGGCTACGTTCTGTATTTGAAAACTGTGCTATGCAAAGGAGTTGACTTATGTGTTGCTCTGATTGGTTGGTAGGTCTACCGACTATCCAATTGAGTGCAGAGTTGTTGTTTTTTGTCCTGGTTCGGTTACGACACGCCTCATAATCAAAGCCCAATGGAGAAGTTTAAGACTCATATTCTTTCTTGAATATGAGTATGACGAAGTCAGGCTAACAAAATGCTGAAATGCATTTGGAAATGACTGAATGCTAAAATGTCTTTGGTTTGAAGAGAGGGGTTTTGGAAAGACTATGTAATAAGCTAAATGTCGGATATCACTGTCTCGGAACTGAACAATTTAAAACCCATTACAACAGCCTACGTCTCATTTTTGAAGGACATGGAAGACCTCTTTTGTAAGAGAGTCCTTTCATTCTGCTTTTTCTCTCATCTAAAACTGGTAGCCGTATGCTACCCCTTCTGAATGAGTGGACAGAAGAACAGAAACGGCTTAACTTTATATCAACCCAAGATGAGTTCAAGGGTCATTGTGACCTTCTATAAGTCTGGCTCATAATGAAAGGAAGGTGTAAGACGGAGAGCTCAAGATGTCCTCCCAGTGCTAGTCCTCTGATTTTGCTTAGTTGCTCAATACATAAAATGAATGAATTTATAATGGAGTGAGGAGGCAGTCTTAAGGAAAGTTAGGGATGGTGGAATGGCTCACTGTTGGCAGTCTCTTGTGAACAAAGTTAGCCTTAGGAGAAAGAACCTTATATGGTTGCTTGACCTGAAATTGAAATTCTGACATGTTTATTCAACCTCAACCTATTGTTTCACACTGGCTTGTGTGTGTGAAACAAGCAAGATGACAGATCTTTTTTTCCATAACATGCCTGTCAAGCCTCAAATGTAAAAGGCACCTTACAACTTCTATAAAAGTAGATCGTACAACTTGTGTGGTAAACTCCAACTCTCCTGAAGCCAAACATTCTCTTTGCATAGGGGAAATACAGTCAAGATTCAGTAAAGTTCATGGAGACACTAAAAACATGGAAGTAAACTGTAAAAAGCAATGAGGGTAAATAAACTGATTCCATATGGGACACAACAACAAAAATGCTTCTCATTAAAAATAATGGCAATAAAAATAACTAAATAAAAAACCCCACCATTTTAATATCTACTAGCCACCTTGCTTGAGCCTCTGTGATTCAGTGAAACTCAATGAATGCGAGTACTGACCGCCTACACAGTGGTGAGGGGCTCTGAGTCTGAACCAACATGCAGCAAAGAGGGGCGCCATGCCTCCACAACACTTCTCCCATCAGTTCCAGGGTGAATGAATCCTGGCAACGTATGACTGGTGAGCACTTTCTCATTAACAGCATGCTGAGTCACGGAGCGGTCCACAGAAAGAGAGTGCCCTGGCACAAAGGAGGACCCACAATGCCGCACTTGTTGCCTAACAAACTCATGCTTGTTTAGCCACCCTGAATTGAAAATGTATTTGTGTATGGAGAACCACTAATAAGGACCTTGAAAATGTAAAGAAAAACAGAAATCCCAACAAAAACTTGGAATATGTTTAAAAGAATACAAAAATTATTAAAGACATGACTACTTAAACTATGTAGCACAGGTACAACTGTGATTTTTACAGTTTACTGTATGATTACTGGATTAGAATTTTTAAAATCATTCTTTTTAAAATCACAAAGAAAAATATCTCCTTGACAAAATATTTTAGAGTTGAGCATAACTGGAATGATATTTATATTTTTGAAGATTATTAATTTCCCTGACTTTGTCACACCTGTAAAAAAATACAAAAACTATTTTAAAACCACCCAGGTTGTCCATGACCCTAGAACTTGGCCTGTTGCAATAATCAATATATCAATAATATAAATGCACAATATAAGTACATTACCTTAATGATATTTTGTGATGCAATATATCGCCTATTATGTTTACATAAGAAATATCACCAACATTTTTACTCGATTGTGCTGTCATCTTGTTTTTTTTTCCATGACAGAGGAGAAAGTGGTTCTTCTCGGGCAGTTCCTTCATACACAAGAGGTGTTCAAGTGTTTTCCTGACAACTACAGACAGTTTGGAAGAATAAGTCCAAATGGACTAGATTTTAAAAAAAAATTCATGTGCAAAGTGCACATATAAAATGTCACAACGTAGAATGGCAATTGGCAAATGTTAAGGCCGTTTAACAAGGGACGCAGCAGTTGAGTGTCAAGTTCATTTTCATAGAGAATGCATTTTTTGCACACTGTTTTTTCATTGTTTTCTTTGTTTGACCGTTGCGCTTTTTTGCAGCATCTCATGCATAACACGTGGCACTCAAGTTAAAAGAAGTTCAACTTTTAAAAAGCATGCCTCTAGAAAAATAGTTTTAGCAGCATATAAGGCAAGTTGATACATCTGTGCCTTTGTTCTTACAGACATCTGGGCCCATATTCATAAAGAATCTTAATGCAAAGAGTCGCTCCCGCCTCGTCACTAAGATGAAATTTTGTGTCATTTCCTTACTCAGAGTTGCTCTCAGATCGGTCCCGAATCACTCTTAAGCTAAGACTCAAACATAAAAGTTTTTAAAGCTAAATTAAGAGTTTTCTGAGAGGATTCTTAGAATCTTTATGAATACGGGCCCTGACTGCTAAGTAGGGTTTGTGTTTCAGCAATAGTACGCTCCTTTACTTTACAGAGAAAAGAAGGTCAGGGAAAAATCTGTAAAATGGAAAATCTCCATAAATATCTTTTGTGCATTTTGCAAGTGTTCTTTTCCTACTTGTTCCTTTCCACTTGTATTGCAGTATTGATCTAAAGAATTAACTTGCATTATTAGGATTTTGGATTATTTGGATTGGATTATTGGATAATTATTCAGTGGCATAAAATGGTCTTAAAATGACAATAATAGCGTTTATCGCAATTAATTCTGGGACGATATATCGCGAAACAAAAAGTAGTTGACTTTCTTTCTTTTTTTTACACGTTCAACATGGAAGGGGCTTATCAATGAATCTGGAATGTGTGGCAGGCCAATTAAATATATAGGGTGCAACGGATCAAAAAACTCACGGATCGGATCGTTTCTCGGATCAGAGTCACGGATCGGATCATTTTTCGGATCAGCAAAAAAATAAAAAAATAAATAAAAGACAAGACAAATAAATATAGGTTTTGTCTTTTTGATTATTAACACTTTTAAATTGTGAGTGGTGAGAGCTATGTGACGATAACGGTTATCATCACATAGCTCCGTTCTCCTAGAAGTCCACCCATCTGTCGTGAGCGCAACAGATGCTCGGGATAGTTCATCCACAACAGTTGATGTCGTAACGTGGCTCAAGTACTTTCAGCATGTGTTTAAAGCCCTTGTTTTGCACAACCGAATATGGCCACATGTCTGCAGCTATAAACACACCGATAGCATTTGTGATGGCTTTAGCCCGGTCTGATTATGCAACTAGGGGCTGCTTAAATGCCGCGGTGGTACGTCTTGGTTTTATCTACTAACCTCTTTCCGTAATGTTATATTTGATGGGAAATCCAAAATGGTCCCATACAGGTGATTTAAATGACGCTGGGCGTTCAAGCTTCTCTGTTCCTCCGCTCACTATGACGAAGCTGTGTGTTGACTGAACAACATGCGCACATTTTTTTTTTTTCATAATCAATCCGCGGATCACGTGTGTGCCGAACCGAAGACATTGATCCAAACGAATCACGGATCATTGATGATCCGTTGCACCACTAATATTTAATATATATATATATATATATATATATATATATTTAATAAATGAGTGTAAGAAGAATAGGGAATGGACACTGCAAGTGGCTAATGTGTGGGTCGATAATTGAAAGCGCGTTTAAACGTCTATGAGAAGGAGATAACCTAACAAGCGAACTATTGATTCGTTCTTCCAACCTGCGGTACATTACAACAGCGATAATCAGAAAAACGTGATCAAAACAATTAGGCTACTCTTTGTAAACGCTGTTCAATGTGAGCGATAAATTCTCGAAAATGACCTGTCATTTACACTGCGTCATGTGATTAAAACTTGTCCCAGCTGCATTGAGTAATTTTGTCCAACTCCATTTCCCACAATTCCTAAAAAACGCTCCCATAATTTCTACGTACCTGCTAGTTGACGAGAAAATGAAGCGCTATTTTCAAGTGGTCCACGAAAACCCCAAACGAACCCGCGAGGAAGAATCGGCAGAAGCAATTTTACCAAACCAAAGTAAGGGAGAAACAAAAAGGGAAAATTATAGATATAAACCCTGAGTGGAAAAAGGAAATACCAAATACAAAAGAGTGGCCAACAGACATGCTAGATCTGTGACACACACATATGCACTAAACTAAGAAAAGATGCAACTGTTGACAGTATTAGTCTCATAGAGGAGAGCCATGGGGATATTATAGTGCTAGTTTGCAAACATGAGTTTTTATTTAGTAATATCTGCCCACAGATCTGTTCTACTTTGATGTGTAATGTTGGTGTAAGTGGGGTTATGTTTCTGCACTTTGTGATGGTTTGTATTTTTTGTGCACTCAATGGAACGTCAATGCCTCTTTAAGTGATGAACTTCACTGCTTGTTTGTTTTCAAGGATGATAAGAGACGTTTTATACTTGTGCTACAACTGTTTGGCCTGTGCTACAAAACTTTCAACCCCTGTAGCACCAGTGATGTGTGCAAAAAAAGTTAATACAGCCCTGTACAGTGTTATATGGAGGGGCTGGGCAATGCTATATTGCCCCACCACCTAGCACAATCACTGATCTACATTCAGAGCCAAATCGTGTGCAGTTTCATTTCAATTAATTGTGTACATAGTACAGTGCATAGTTCAAATGGTAACCGACACAGTTCATGACAGTGTGGGCAGCAAAAGGGAGGGGCATGACAAAGCTTTCTTGGCAACACATGATGGGCATCTATTCTAATCAGTATCCGGATTGTGCTCCACATGCAGATACAAAAAAATACTTAGCCAGGCTGCTACTAAAAAGATAACTGCCTGCCCCTCACTGCCAAATATCCTCTTTGCACTGGCTCACCTTGACTTCCGCTACAGAGCTGTGTGTGAAATCTCTCATTCTTCAATTTAAAAAAGAGCTGAGGTCATCTCAGTAGGCTAAATGCATGCAAAAAAAAGATTAAAGCAATCCCTGCCTGTTCACAATAAGTTGCATACAGCATGACATCCCACAGCAGTTCCACTGACCATGTGGAAGCACAAAGAATGAACAAAGGGCACAGAATAGAGAACTCAGACGCAGCTCAGAAAGTGTGCCATGGTTCATCCTGTCATTGAGCAAGGAAAGCAGTTGCATGCAGCTGATGACTAATACAGGCAAATAATACTTCAGTCTCACACTAACATGCTTCTCATTACTAAGACTAGTGCTCCCAGAGGTGCAGAAATGCACACAAACATTGTTGTTTATTGGAGTCTAGTTTATGAAAATTTAGTCATCATTCACTCACCAATGTTGATCAAAACTTATGTGACTTCCTTCTTCGTCACACACACACACACACAAATGTTTAAAAACAAGTTTTCGGTATATATGATAAAAGTTAGTGGGGTCCAATGTTGTTTCGGACACCACTGATTTTCATTGTATGGCCAAAAATAGTTGAAACATCCAAAATATCTTCTTTTGTGCTTTCTCAGGAGTCACACCGGTTCAGAACAACATGAGGTTGAGTAAACAATCACATTTTTGGATGAACTACAGACCCATACACAGCTATCTTTTGTGCAAGCACAAGCAGGATAATAAAAGTAAAAAATAAAAAACCTAAACTGGAACTGATCACAAGACAAGACATGTTGTGCAAGCAGGCACTTTTTTTGTTTACGAGAAACAGGAAGTTTAGTCAGGCCATAAAATATTCGTAACACTGAACACTGTCCTAAATTACGCTAGATTATTACTGATATAGGTCAGGTGCTATTCTGACATAGTTGTCACTTATTTCTCCCAGTGATCTAGAACAGTAGCAAGAGACTGATAACACATCATTCTGTAAACCTAAGGGACATCAGGCAATGAATGAAGGCAGCCCATGATCACGCGGGCTCAAGAAAGGCAAGCGATTTAACAAATCCAAAATGTTGGAAGTGTCAATGGTGTTGATGTCCGCTGATGGTGCCCATATAAGCTCTTTTAAAAAAAAAGTTATGTATAGTCTCAAAGAAAAAAAATGCATGTCTAACTTGAACGACTAGTCTTAGAGGTTTATGCAACCAGCCACAGGCCAGAGGAATAGCTTCCTCTCTTTTTGGTGGGATTTTCCACAGTTTCCACAAAAAAAATGGTGCCGTCAAAGTGACCGGCAGAGGTTTAGTTTTATGGATATTTTGATGATATGTGTCAAATATCACCTCTTCATTAGTCAAGTTGAGGAAAACTGAAGGCAGGCTATGTAACTTAAAAAAATGACAATCAGGTTGTATAGAATGCAACATGTTGTTATTATTAGCCTAAGTTTCAAGACGGAAAAAACATGAATGTTCGACTGGCGTTTTTACTATGGTTTCACACACACTTTTTCATGCTCATGTCCACTGCTATCAGATGCATGCGCGCTGCGCGAGTTGCGCAATCTTCACTCGTACGCACGTTTCAATCTATCACCGTTGCAGAGACTGCAGAGACTATTCATTCCGGTAAAAATCACAAAATAAAATGCACATAACCGTGTCCCTGCTTGATATAGGCTGTAACCACTGAGAAAACAAGTGTCAGTGTAGGGAAACCCGCCATGGGTTTCCCTACACTGCAACGTTCATCACTGTGCCGAATAATGTCCAGAACGTCTATACAAATTTATTTTGAATTTAATGCTTGTAGATTAAAACAACGGCAGGAAATGCATCCTGTATGCCTATCTGAGTGTGGTATAACTATACTTATTAGCGAATAATCCGAATAATGAAAATTTCATGTAAACTGGAGTGAAGAGTTATTATTGCAATTAAGACCTTATTTTGATAATCTGACACAGTGTAGGTGCACATATGCAGTATGAGGAATATGCTCTGGTGAATCTCAGGTACTTTAATTATATGGTTGGCAAAACAATGAACAGGATGAAACTTAACAGAATGGAAATGAAGAAAGAACAGGATGCTGAACTGGATGAAACCCAACAGGATGCAAATAAAAAGCTAAACTTCCCATGGCTCAGTGAGGACTTGAGAGTTAATATAAGTGTGGGTGTCAACTTCAAGACCATCTTTTGAAACTTTGACAGTATTATATTGTGTAGGTATCTGTAATTTGAATCAAACAGGATGAAAAGTTTGAGAGCAAAAACAACCACATGACAAAGAAATGTCCCACTTCACTAAATTAATGGCACACTGAATCTCCGAGAAACATTCCTTTTACATTCTATTTATTACTTTTTTTACACGCCATCCTCTCGGAATAATTTAGAGGATTCACAAATCTGAAGGAATGATAAGTCCCTTATTGGCATTGTCCACAGGGATGTTCCTGCCCAAGTTTAGACCTTCTCCTCTCCAGTAATGGAGCCAGAAATGAAAACCCTCCACCAGTGGCCTGATGTGTCACAAATGTTGATTCTGCTCCGTGTATAATAGGGCAAACAGAGGACATCTGTCTGGCTGTTCTGGCATTTAACATTCACTTAAGCTACTGAAATACCAAATCTCACAATCAACTTGCTGCATGTATCTGTCAACTTTTCCCTCCCTTTTCACGTCTGCCTGATATCTCACAGGTCTGGAATCTTTTATATTCAAAAATGACCCACATGCAGCTCACAAATATCTAGAGATGCACTGAAATTTCAGCTACTGGAAATTAATCTAAAACAGACATTTTCGGTTTTGGGCCAAAATCACCTTTTATATGTCAGTTTAATTAGTGCTTCTCCAATGGCATGGTGTTCAGCTGATATAGCCTAGTTTCAAAAATCTAAAATCTTTGTTTTGTTTCCTGTTTAGCCTATAACGTGAACAAAACTTCACTGAACATTTGTAGCATGCATGCCACCGAAGCTTTGAACTTTGTTACTTTTAATGTGAAGCAAATTTTCAACTTATTATTGAATATTATTACGAAATTCAAACAATTAAAGGTGCAATGTGTAACAAAGTTGAGTATCTATTAACAGAAATGCAATATGACATCCATAACTATGTTTTCAGTGGTGTATAAAGAACTTACTTAATTAACCGTAATGTTTTTATTACCTTAGAATGAGACATTAATAGCTCCATAACCGCGGGAATCCCCTTCTATGAAGGTCGCCATGTTGTGACGTCATATTCCTACCGTAGCCGAACGCGAACAAACAGCGCTACAGAACGCGTTTCATCACTACCTTGAAAGAGAAGTAGCGGAAAGCTGGAAGCTAGCCTTACACTCCGTGAGTAGTGACTTTTCCCTTGTGAGTGGTGTAAAATATGTAGTTAGGATTGTTTCATGTAACTTAATTCTCCCTCGCTGTGTTATGGGTTTGTTATGTTGGGGATAGTGCTGTTACGTTCGTGAGACAGCTGATGATTAGTATTCATGTCATTGACCGTAAAACAGTACGTTACAGGAATCACTAACCCGTCGATAGAGACTTTTACTAAAGTCTTTTATCACTAAAGTCGATCGCGAAGATTTTTCAAAATCAGAGAAAAAAAGCCTATTGTGTGTAGTAAATAGTATCTATGGGATGCGGAGATGACATGATTGTAACAGCGCGCGCAGTTCCGACCTTTGGACTCATGCGGACGAGTCCCAGCTCAGCCACAGTAACAGCTCATATTAGCCAGCTAAACTATTACTACCCTGTTAGAAAAAATATATAGCTGCTCCCTCGCTTTATTATGGGTTTGCTACAGTATGTGGGGATAAATGTGCTGCTGGTTACGTTTGTGAGACAATCAGCTGATTAATATTATTTTATTAAATTATATATTAAAACCCTTGATCCTCACCTGACTATGGCTTTGTAAACAGTATTCATGATGTGGTTTATAATGGACTGTGGTACAGAAACAGTGACAATGTTACACACTCTTGGCTTACTCTGGCTATTCTCTGCTGTCTCAGCCGACGAGATGTTTGTCCCGTTTTAGCAACCGTAGCTTCTTCGAAAGGGAGGGGTGAGCAGTGGGCTGAGCCCTTAGTGCAAACCTGGTGCAAACTCGCAACCGAACCACTAGATGTCGCTAAAAATCACACATTGCTCCTATAATGTCATTTTGGTGCTCTTTATTACAGCGTGATGGATCGCTGTAGTGCAGTTCAAGTGGCATTGAACTAGCACACGTGAAGCAATCGTTTCATCTCCTCGTTACTAGTTACAGCATGAAATAAACATGGGTGAACACCAGAAGGTATGTTGAAAAATACATTAGCCAAAATGTCTCATATAATCACTCAATCAGTGTCAATTGTTGTCTATACAATGTCAAGAAAGCTGTTCTATGTCCATGTACTCAGTTAGCTAAAATAACACTAAAGAGCATTTTGCTAAATATAGGCTATAAACTGTATCACATTCATTATAGTTTTACTAAACCTTTTAGTGATGTCTTCATTATTTAATATATGTCTAAATAAATTTGTCGTAAAAACAGGTGATAAGAGTTTATTGTAATTTAAATAAATGTCACCAACAAACTGAGGTAGAAGCAATTCTGTTATTAAAAGGTTAGTATAAAAACTACCTCATGTGCAGTTTAAATGTTTGTACAACAGTTGTAGCTATTTGAGAGTTGATTATTATGATTGCTAATTTATTTATTTTTGCTGAATTTTTAGTTTCAGACCAGAATTTTAATTTCGGTGCATCCTAGCAAATATCTGTTCAAGAACAATGCTTAATCAGTTTCCCTTGAGGCCTTCAACTTACACCACAATGATACTCACAAATTTAACTCTAGCACAGGCTGACCCTCTAAAAATAGAGACACGTCTGCTTTTGGAGAGAGGCTTCGAGATTCTGCACTTTGCGACTACCTCCTTGATGGCAACAGGAGGTTGACATCTCATTCTTTTTTGGAACATTATAGATGATGTTCAGTTTTTCTTTTCTCACAGACTTGATGAATCCAAAACAAAACATTGTTTATATTTTTAGCAAAAGCTTACCACTAGGGTTGTGCCGATAGACGATAGTATCGTGTATCGACGATAGTCTGACATATCGCCGATGGCAGATGCCTTTGACGATATCAATACGATAATTGGCTCGTTTTACCATAATGTATTAAATTATTATTATTAGGCCTATTATTATTATTATAAAGCTAGTATTGTTATTAAATGAATATTAGGAACTACAATTAATTTGCCTTGCCTAAATTTACAACGACATCACCTCATAACAATTGCAACAACACACGCACTAATGAGGACTCCTCTTAGAGAATGTTTTTAAAACAGACTAAAAAACATCCCACATCAAAATTCAATCGCAAGGTGATCCATTCACAAATTATCAAGTGTGCTCGTTTTAACAGACGCAAAATTAAATTTCCTACAGATCCAAGATGAAAACGGCATCGTTGTTCGTCAGTATTTGTTTCTGTAACACATTAACAAAACGTTTAATGACACTAACACTAAAAACAATACAATTACTAAATAGTATTAATAATAATATCACTAAAATAGTATTATAGTTACCGTTATCATCGTCGTCTCTGAGGGAACGCGGCGTTAATGCAGATGCCGAAAGCAGTCCGTTTTTACTTTCACTTTCAGAGATAGAGCGCGTTTACATGCGACGACGTTCTTAACCTGATTATGTTGAATAAACTTGACAATGCATGTGGTCATGTAAACGTTTCCTTTATCAGAGTCAAGTCATAAGTATAAGTATAAACCGATCGACTCAGCTAGACGTTTGGCCCTTGCTCTTGTTTCTATCGGCATTTAAAACACATTAACCCGCGTACTTCGTGCTTACTGAAGTGCGCATGTGAAGTGCGCAGAGAACGCACAGGGGGGCACATATCGCAAACTCCGACTCTTTCTGACCCAAGAAATTATTAAAACGTGTTTTCATCTCGTGCAGAAATAGACCAAAATGCTGCATGTAATGGCATGAGAATAGGCTAATGTGTCCGTAAATTTCCCGTTGACAAACAAAAGGATTAGGATCTCTTTTTTTTTACTTCACTATACCAGGAAATAACCTGATCCTATTAATAAACACTCCACCTTTGCTAGCAAAATAGAAAAAAGATTCTCGTATATAAAACGAAGTAGGCTAATAAAACAAGCAAATTAATGAGTAGGCTAAATAATCAAGTTAATAATCAAATAAGTTAGCCCCGCCCCCTCACGATAATATCGTGTATCGCCGATCTCACAGGCTGACGATAGGACGATATGAAAATGGAGCATATCGCCCAACACTACTTACCACCCTTAAAAGCTTATATATTTGGGTTTAAAGGAGAAACTACATCAGAAATACAAGAATATAACGCACTAGTAATCATATTTTTTTCAAATAAAGACAATGTAACGTTAATTTTACATACAGCACACAGTGAAAACAATATGAATGACGCAGTGGGCAACTGGATATAGCACAGCATATTTTAAAATGAAGAATTTAAAGTTTTTCGATCACGTCTCCTGTGAAGCTGATCTTCTGTTCGCATTCACTCACTTCGCACGGACCGACCATCACTCGCAGTGACACGTTTATGCAGCCTGCAAATCCACACTTCACAAGATATCACAGCTGGATATGATTAAATCTGCATGGTTTGTGAAATGAAACATTCAAATATTTAGATATTCAGAAATTTGTTTAAATGTAGATGCGCATTTCCTGAATGTTGATGATAAATGAGAAATTATTCTATCCTGGTTGTTTGCCTTTTCTGTCTAATAAAAATAATATAAAAGCAAACACTTAACTTTCACATACCATTTATTTTCTTTGCTCACCAGTTCTGTCTAACAAAGTATTAGATATATCACTGACAGAGATCGTAAACTAATGAAGATGGAGATTGAATGCTTTGTGATCCATAGACATAATAAATACATAGACGTCCTATTGGCCGCTGGAGCGTCACCTCCAGTAAGTGTATTTTATGATTTTTGAGCAAATAGTCATTTCAGTCGATGTCAGCCAATTCAACAACAAAAGTTGTTGTCGTCGTAGGATGTCTGTATAATTTAAACCTTGTTTGTTTAGTGTGTAACCACACGTTTATAAATATATATTTAAAGATATCGTATTAAAAACTGCATGTTGTTCTGTAAGTTAGCCATCTTCTCACATTTGCCACAGAAGCATCTCTATGACAAGTAAACATGACGCAAAAGGTCCCTCGCATAAATGTAATTTCACTTGTACGTAGCAAACTTTATCACAGTATGTGTATGTAGTTACAAAAAATTGTGCCAACGTTAGTGTTTGTGTCTGTTGCACATCCATAATTCCAAAGGGGACGCGATTACAACTCTATAAGTACATAAATGCATCAAAAAACCATACAGAGACGTACTGGTCCATTTTCATTTGTGTTCATTCTGCCGGAGTCTCTTCGTCATCTGGGTCTGATCAGAGACTATTTATATATTCAGATTCAAACATGTACGGCTGAATGACATTCAAAACAGCGGGTCTCTCACTCTCTCAGCCCTTCTGCTTACCGACTGCCATAGGTATGCAAGTGACGCCCTCATCCAAAGAAGGCAGGGCAGGGATATGCAGCTCATTTGCATTTAAGGTCGTATACACCAAAACAGCACATTTTAAAACAGGCCCCAAAAATGACATTTTCAAATTGTTATAATAAATTAACTGTGGGGTATTTTGAGCTGAAACTTCACAAATACATTCTGGGGAAACCCAAGACCAATATTACATCTTGTAAAAAGGGGCATAACAGGTGCCCTTTAAAGTGCATGCTATTAAAAATTTCTTTCCTTTATGGTGCGACGGTCTGCTCTAACTCCCCATCAATATCAAATAAGTCTCACTCTGCCGTCTAAACAATCTACATTGTTCAGGACAACAAGTGGATCTGGTCAGATGCCAGACAAAACAAAACAGTTGCCAAATACGATTCACCACTTGCAACCAGCAACATACTGATTTAGACAAAGGGATTAAAGATAAATCACAGTTAGATAATCTTAGAGTACTAGTGTTTTGACAGAGAACTGCTTAAGGAACACTTTTGAGCCAACACACTGTGTGAGATGCCAACCCCACTCTGGCTCACAAAGCTTGAGTGACCTATTTTCTCAGAGCAGTGTAAGAAATGTGTGTGTGAGGTACAGCTGAAATGTTAAAAGCAGAAATGGGTCCTCACAGAAGAGAGAGGAAAACCTGACAATCATGTCTTTGTCATCTCTCACAAGTGCCAGTGGCAGAATGTCGGCTTGGGCCAATGCAGTCAGACCAAAGAAGTTTCAATCATTTTTAGATTCATAAAATTAAGCAAAGGGAGGTTGTAGGTAAAGAGGACACACTTCTGGTTTCAAGCCTTTATCTCGGCAGGTTCCTTTGAATGATTGTTTTAATTCACTGGCATACTGCCACCTGAAGACTGTGCTAAATGTTATGTCATCTGAAGATGACACAGATATAACAAAGGGGAGGTGACACACCAAAGAGAAACCATAAGATAACAGACACACAACAGCATTAGCAACCAGAAATGAGGAGTCAAAAGAGGTGTTTTTACAATCAAGTTCTGATTGAACTTAATTTCAAGGTATTTTTTCCAATTCCAAGTAAATCATTGTAAGACATAAAGACATTTACAATAGACCAGGCTTGCAGTAGAAGTCACATAGTGTTCGAATATACACCATTATATTATTGGCAGTACAGCCCCCACATCAATAAAAAAAAAACATTTAGTTCAGTTGGACAACGGATGCTTCAATTAACAAAAAGGGTCTGCTCTGCTCAATCCAGCAAGAGTTAGAGAGTCACAGCACAGTGCAGGAGTCAGATTTCACTTATCACATGACCACTGACCAGAGTAAAGAGAGATGACTGACAAGACGCTCTCCACGTCTTCATGCAATGTGCGTCTTTGCATTCCTGCCAAAATGTGCATTCTCGTTTAATCTCACTGTCAGGGCTCGACAAATAGGACTTCCCAATGAGTCGGGCCAGTGCAAATCGTCACAAAACATTAGGCTATTAAGCATTCAAGTGCAAAATGACACAAAATAACTAATTTTGGTACTTGCGCACAGTGTGAGAAGTTTTCTGTGCTTTTCAATGCTTTCATGTTTCATGTCTTGGCGAATCTTTTCTCACCAGACATGCTTTAAATAAACGATGGTCAGTATAAAGCTGCTCCTGAAAAAAGAATCGGTACCAACTATTTACGTTGCCTCTGCACCTCCACGCTTCATGATGAATGCGGCTAAGGTTTACATCTTACAGTCTATGGTTTACACTCAGGGTACATGTTTTCTATGTACGACATTCTCAATATAATTCATAATCCCACGTTTTTAACGAACAATGTGTTATGGTGTTATTACAAACCGAGTACGTACGTATACATCAGTAACAGTGTTCGTACATCTCACTAAGTTACTCTAACATTTAGGGGTAGGAATCTCTAGGCACCTCACGATTCGATTCAGAGGGCTACGATTTGATGCTAAAGCAATTATTGATTTTATTCATCTTTTTTGCGGGTTAGGTGACTATACATACTTTGCTTTAAAACTACAAAGTAATGACCCATAAAGAATTAACATACAATATATTTTAATACAATTGCAAAGAACCAACAGGAAAATAAATGTGTGCCTGAACTAGCAGCACACCTGTAGTAAATTAATAGGCTAAATGCACGCATAAGTTCCGCATTTGACGCAAGGATGCTCTTCAGGTTCCGGTTGGGGATTAAAGCGGAGGAAAACCGAGGAAAACGGGATTATGGCAGAGTCTTCAAAATTTACTGTCCTCCCGTCTTTGAAACGAAACATTCATACGTTTAGATGTAATTTTATATATAGTTATGTTTTATTTAATATAATTTTAAAAATAAGCATAAACACAACGAGGGGTGTCTGTTTTATCTGTTTTTGTGACTAACGTTTCTTTAGTACAACCATGGCATGGAGTATAAAATTCAATATAAATTCTCGGTATTGCATTGGACCCTACGATCGGCGGAAGTTATCGAGCATCCTTAGACCTTCACCGGAAATACTGCCGTGCATAGAGCCCAGAATATAACAATGACCGCCCGGTACAGCCGAGTGTCTTTCCTCTGGGTGGAATCGTGTCATATGGCTTCTCATATTTGTCGTGTTTCAGAAACATTTTAGTTGTATTCTACAAAGCTTACAAATAGTGTGGCTCTGGTCCAGCTCCTTTCCCCCTTCAACTTCATAGAAGCCAAAATATTTTCACACGTCAGCTTTTAACGAAGAGGGTGTTCGGATTTCGCGCTCAGCCATCGCGTCTCTGTTATGTGAATGCCACAGGCGGGCTGCACACTGCACTTCTGCGCTTCAGAGTTCCGTCTTTCGCGTTCCGCCAATATTACGTTATTATAAATAAATACCCTCCCCCCCCCCCCTTTTTTTTTTTTTTGAGAATCGATTTTTGACATTTGTGAATCGATTCGGAATCATCCACGTCCGCATCGCGATGCATCTAAGAATCACTTTTTCCCCCCACCCCGACTAACGTTACCCTGCAGTACAAACAAAGATAGATCAAAGTGACATTATGTTGAACAAACAACCATTCAGAAACGTCCTGTTCGAGCCTTAATTGTCGAACTTCTTTGCGGCCGTCATCTTGCTCCGGTTTCGACTCCAGTTAAAACTTATAAGGTTGCACAGATGTGTCCTCAGAGACTCCCACTGCCATTCTCTCTACAAAGAATACCCTCAACTGTTGTCAAGGTAACACACTCCACGTGCATTGTGTCAAAACACCCCGCAGAAAAGAGGGGCGGGGCTGAGCAAAGCTCATTATCATTTAAAGGCTGAAAACAGAGCTGTTTTGGACCATGTAAAATTTTTAATTAAAGTAAATTACAAACTTTTCATTTAGACCCTACAGAATCAAATTAACTTGTATGAAAACTACATTATATGACCCCTTTGAGGGACCGGTTTTGATTCCTTGATTTTTTTTTTAGGGCTAAATGTTTCAGGACTTTGTTGCAACACATACCGGAACTTAATGAAACTCTCAAGTAATTAAGGGAAAATACTAAATGACAGCCCTAAAGTTCTTAAGTGGACCTTTTTTTTTCTTGCCCTTCCTTAACCATAACTAAGGGTTTTCTTAATATAAGGGCTTTCATGCAACCAGGCCCAAACAAATTAAATTTGCACAGCCACAAGAGCTGTAAGATTAAATTCATGTTTAAAGGCAAAGTTCAAAATCTTATCTCAATGTTTAGCTGTGATATCTTTAGCTGTGATGTCTTTAGTGCAAACAATGAAACCCAAAGGGCCTCGGTTATGCAGGATGGCAAAAAGAAGAAAAGTAGAAGTGCAAATGCAAAACATGCTTTTGATGCTGGGAAACAAAAAGAATGCTTTCCAATAAATAGAGCTTGCGTGATCAAATATAATTCAAGCGTAGTTCAGGCAGACCACTGATCGCTAAACAATATCAGCTGATGCTCAGCTGATTTGTTCCTCCACCAACTCTAATCAACTATAGTATTTAAGCTCATTCAACGAATGCTCCTCAGTCTGTCGCACATTTACACCCACCTCCACCCCCTATCTCAAGCTGTCTTGTATATCTCTCAAGCACCTTAGAGCCTAAACCTCTCGCCAAATCCAAAGATTGTCAATAAATGTAATTCTCAAAGTGGTCTTGACTGAAATAAACAGAATAGAGGCCAGAACACATGTCAAAAGACCAAAGCTTAAATTACTGGTTGACAAAATGACTGAACCCTCCTTCATGCATACATTTACACACACCTTCTTCAACTGTCAATAGGACATACAGGCCCATAGCAGAGTAGTAAAGGAGATAACAAAATCAGAGTGGCACTTAGCACAGCAATTCTACCAGCACATGCTCAGCGAGTGGGGCAACACCTCTCTGTACACAAGTCATGACTTATTCAAGGTCAGTCCAGTAACGGTACTATCGAAAGTGCAGTAGAATGTTACTGCACCTTACATTAGGAACCGCTCTGAACCGGTTTGGTGTCAAGTGATAGGTTTTTTTAAAGATCAAAAGACCAAAGCAGATTCTACCAGTCACATATTGAAGAAGTGAAACAGGGGAAAATACAGAAGTCATGAGCAGTTTGTTGACAAAATAAAGCAGGTCTTACAGGGTTTGACGACAAAGAGGTGAGCAGATGGCTGAATATATTGACCACACAAAGCTTGCTGGCACATTTTGCATTTAATACAAACGAATTTTAAGACGAAAGATTCTTATTCTGTTCCGACAGGTGAAAAATCAGCTGTTTTACTGCATTACAGACTTCTGTTCAAGCCTCATAAAACATCTCATTATACTACAATCATATGGACAGGCTCTTTGAGAGCTACTTTACAGTCAGGGAGCAAATGACAGAATTAACCACCCATCCAGAATCATAGTCCCTGCCTCGTCCAAATGACAAGCCATCCTTTGCCAACTCCCCAGCTGTCCCTAATGAGTGGCTTGAAATAATTTATTGAAATAATAAAAAGGGAGCATGGTGGTCATTCAAGAGGGTCAGGCTCAAAAAGCAAACACAAAAGAAGCAACTTCCATTACAGGACGGTGATCTGCATTGTGCCAAGTCTGCATACTTTTAACAGGTGGTCAAATACAACAACAGAAGGGCCACAAACCACATATCTATCACTTGAACAGCCATTTTTCATTTTCAGGAGTTAATGAATTTGTTTTGTGGAATACAAAAGATTTTGTCATGAAGAATCTCTGAATACTAACTACTGCCCAGTTACATTTACAGATTTCCCTGCGGTTTGGCCTCTCATTTTAACGAAAACCCCGTTTTTAATCACAGAAAACGATTATTTTTAAAAACTCCTGAGATTTCTGATAATGCTGGTTATGTGTTGTCAACTGGGAGAAACAAGGTTTTAGGTTCTAAAACGTCACATTATGCGCCAGAAAATGCTTAATGTCAATAAAAAAAAGAGAAAACCATTTGATAAAGCACAAGTTTATATTAAAAGTCAATGAGAAAGTAAGAATAAAAGCACTTGTTTGTGAGAGTGAACTTTTGCACTAAAGGCAAATTAAATAATTGTGTCCAGTCAGCAAGTTCAGTGAAACTCACCGAACTGCATGACAACATCTACATGGAAACAAACACACTAGCTCTAGTATTAGTCACATTACATGACAGAGCTGTGAGAACGATGATGTATTTAATATTTTAGACAATGCGGAGCAAAACACTAAAACAGACTATAAACCACAGAAATATACTGAACTTAGCAGTTGAACATGCCATTATGTAATCTGCTACAATTGAGAAAGATAAAAGTGCAAAGTATACAATGTTTATAACTGTCCAGGGGAGATTGTCATCAAGACATCAAACTACTTAAACCTCTTTAAAAAATCTCTTAATCTACTTAAAAAGCTGGGCCCTGTAGAGAGAGGGTAAAATAACACACAGTATGATAAACTTTGTTTTACTATCTATCATTTTGTGCCATGGCAAAGTGTAGTATGGCAAGAGAACAATTTTAAGTTTGGCCCTGAGCTTTTCACTAAACGTTTGTGCTTTAAGTTTAACAAAGAGAATATTTTTTTAAAGAAGGACATTACTTCTTTTTTGTTTGGTTTGCAGTGACAAACATTAGGGGAAGATTTGGAACAGGCCAGCCCCAGACCTCCTGATCCAAAACCACGTGATCAGTAACAGCGACATAACCAAGAAATGACATTAGGTTGTTATGGAAGAATAATCTCTCTATCAATTTTTGCTAAGGGCAAGCACCAAGCTATACTTCCTCTTTTCACGGCAAGGAGCAAGATTACTGTTTAAAGCGTTGATATGGCGAGGTACAACCTACAGTAAACAGCTAGTCCAGACCATCCTTTCTGAACTGCTCATTGCTCTATAAAAACAGATGTGTGTGGGGTTTGAGGGGCTCTTATACACTTCACCAGTGGGTTTTGCCATTCATTTGTGTTGGCCTAAACAAATGCGTCCATTACCTTCAGCGATCAGCTCCTCCACCGTCACTTGGTATCGACCGACAGCAAACACCTTCCCGATGTAGTTGCTGCTTCCAGTACCAGATCCAGACCCACCCCCGAGACTTCCGCTCTCTGACTTCGGCATACGCGAAAACTTCTTCATTCTTGCCTCTTGTGTTCCCGTCTTCCCCAAACGGACAGTTCCAAACAGACCAAAGACGATTAAAACGCCAATCTGCTCATCTCCGCTCTTTTGTCCAGCATGCTGATAGAGCTCCTCTCCCGAGATGCACCAGGCACTTCAGTGCTCGAGGGACGCAGAAAGGCGTAGCTGAATGCTTCCTTATTCCCCCAAAGCCAGATGAAGAAACTGCATAGAAATAAACCGCCAGGACAAGCGTTTCGTCGTTAATGAGTGACAACAGCACGAGTGATAACGTCCACGCTGCTGTGTTTTAAGGCCGACTCCAGTTTCGGCTGGCTAGCGAGCCTGTGCGGGTGCTGGAGAGACAATTCGCCTCGCTAACTGGCTAACAACGGCGAAACGCTCTGTTTAGCCAAAGCATGCTTTTGTGTTCAGTCGAAAGCTTAAATTGGTTTAAGTCCAGTTTATCTGAAAACAATGTGAACAACGAATAGGCAGAAAGTGGGTGTGTTAGGCGGAAGCTACGCTAGCGAAACTCTTAAACGATGACTGCTGCCACTTCCCCTTTGGATAGTTTAGTTAGCCAGCTCGCTAGCTGATTGGCTTCCTCTAACGTTATCTGTTTGAAGAGGACACCGTGTATCATAGTAAAAAGTACTACTAGAAAATAATCCCTAAAACCTCCGAGCGGCCGATCGTTTCTGCGGTTGTGAACAGCGTTTGTTTCTTTTTAACGGCAGAGCGGTTCCTCGTGCTCTGGAAGTCCCCCGTCACACTGATAAAGTTCGAACTCTCGTGACTCGCCGGAGAATTGGTGGGAGGTTTGTTATCGCCCAATCCGACTGTCCGACAACCTAACTTGTTTTGTCCGATTTCTTCCTATTGTCATGATTGGTGTGAGCTTGCCTTGACGCGTCCTGTAGATGCTCTTATCTGATGGGATGGCACGGATGACTGTGTCTGCCTAGGGTTTATTGATCAATTTGCTTGATAAAGATCTTAACCAATGTGTTTGTCTGTTGAAATGGATTGGAAGTGTGTGTGAGGTGTGTGAAGTGCTGATGTAGTGCAACTGACACATTCCACGAATACTAGGTATTACAATTAACAACTTGAAAAGTAGATTACCCTTAAAATGTGGATTAAGAAAATTAATTTGCTATATCGATTATTACCAAAATATTACGTTCCTTTATTCAATTTATTTATTGTAGTGATGTTCAGGGGGTCCATTATGTGGACTTTTGTACAGCATGGTGGGATCTGGCATGACAAATAAATCTCATTACATTTTCTCAGTTATTAAACAAATTGTAGTGTTCAACCATTCAAATTATTGTAAGAAAAAAAATCTTTCATTAATGGGAAATATGCCATTATCTACCTGAGGTGTAAAGTCTAGGGGTCAGAAAGTAAAATCTCCTGGCTGAAAAAAACTGTGCTAATTAGCAAATCCAGGTGTTTGGAACAAAATAATGAGGACCTTTACTTTCTGAACTTTGACTTTGCACTTCTGATAGATACACATCATTTGGTCCCAAATATCTTCTACGACATCCCTAACAACATCTTAGTTTAGGTTAAATTGCCCATGGTACCCCTTCTTAATTGTTTAATCCATGTCTCATTTTGAATTTGAATGCTTAACATAGACCACGCACCTGAATGATGTTGATAATTAACATTTAATCAACTTCTTTAAAGGTGCTATATGGATTTTTTTGCGGCCTCTATCGCACAAAATGTTGCTGTTGTTTTCAGCGTGAGCCTCTTTACAAACGGCGCCCAATAAATGTTTGGAGTCGTACATCTTAAAGATCGTACATCTTATTTTTCAGGGGTGTTTTTTAAAAACGAGATTTAAGTAAGAAGGAGAAAACAAAGGTGTTTGAGACTTACTGTATGTCATGTCCATGTACTGAACTCTTGTTATTTAACTATGCCAAAATAAATTTAATTTCACATCCTAGGGCACATTTAAAGGCACAATATGTACCATTTTTGGATAAACATATCCACTAGAACAGTGTTATATACTTTGTTGACTTGTGTAGGCTACTTATCCCAGATGTTTCCAAAAATGTTTAAATCCAGAGAAATTTTAACCAGGACACAGGTAACAACAGTTGAGATACATTTAAACAGAAAACTAATCATTGTTATATAACTCAACACTATTAGTCTTATTGTTTGAATCACTTGTTTTCTTGAAGTGGCTAACATGCAGCATTTTCTCCACTATGTTTTCAAATTGCAGGCCATTTAGCAACACAAGCCCAGCATTTATTAATATGATATTCTAATGTCGATATATTCTAGCGTACTGCAGTGTGCAACAAGTGTCTCATTGCAGCCGCTGAGCGAACAACACATTATAAAATAATTTTCAACAAACAAATGTAAATGGCTTGAAGTGAAGAAGCGAAAGCACTATTATAAAAGTGTCTCACACTCGTCTCTCATTAGAAATCACTCCAGCAGCCTCGTTCTGCTCCCACAGCACTCGGCCCTGCTCTGCTTCAAACTACAGTAATGTTAATAATCTCATCCATGAATATTATTTCTGCCCGAGTCCCGTTGGATTCTTTTCCACCAGCTGTGAGGTGAAGACAACAACTCCCATGATTCCATGCTCAATCTTGTTATCAGCAGGCTACACCTTTGTTTTGAATAGGCGACCTCTCGTGGCAAATAACTACATATTGTGCCTTTAACTGTCTGTAACGTAAAGCAGATATTTTGCATAGTAAGTTGCTTAGACATTACACTTTAAAGTGCAAAATAATGAATTGCATGGATAAGAAAAAACAATCCAATACACTTGAGTAATTAAGTTTTAGAAAATTAATTATAAAACCCTGTGCAGCTCTTTTTGCATTCCTTGTTTTAATGAATTGCATGCATCAGCTGTAAATATTTTTCAAATAAGTTTAAAAAAAAAGTTTGAAGTAGAGTACATTTTTTTTGGTTAGTGTGTAATAATGTATACATGTATCTCCCACTAATAATTTTCAAACACGACACTCATAATTAAATGGAGACTGATTCAGCTACTTTAAAACTGTGTTCCAATTTGGAGGCTGCATACTCCAGAGGTTGCATTTTAAGGATGCATACTTCAAGGATGTCTTTAATAAAATGTACTGTAATTCCTCATGAGGTGTAAAGTACTGTAATTTCTTTCTTACTTAAGTTTCTTTTCTTTTTTTTTTTTTTTAATGAGACACCTTGATGACATATATGCAGCCTTCAAATGCAACACCCGGAGGACGCAGCTTCCGATTTGGGACACAGCTAATGATTGAGACAGTCATGTGATGTTAACCAGTCTGGATTGTCCTCAGGTACGTCTGTTAGGCAGTTCATGAAAATGTCCTGCCCTCTAATGGTCAAACACTGCAAAATAAGCAGGTACTTCCTCATCCCACAAAATTACTGTACATATTAGATGTTAAGATTTGTACCTTTTGCCATGTTCATACCACTCAAATTTTGTGGATCAACAATTATATTGTTTGATTATATCAATTATATTTAAAATGTGCCCAGATCATCTACACAAGAAAACCGTGAGCTATTTAAAGGGTTAGTTCACCCAAAAATGAAAATTCTGTCAGTATTTACTCACCCTCATGTTGTTCCAAACCTCTATGTGTTTATTTGTTCTGCTGAACACAAAGGAAGATATTTGGAAGAATGTTTTAATCAAACAGATCTCATTCCCCATTGACTACCATAGTATGTATTTTTTCCTACTATGGTAGTCAATAGGGAATGAGATCCGTTTCTTCCAAATATCTTCATTTGTGGTCAGCAGAACAAATAAACACATATAGGTTTGGAACAACATGAGGGTGAGTAAATACTAACAGAATTTTCATTTTTGGGTGAACTACCCATTTAAATTGGGATATTTATGAAAAAAAATGTTGGGCTGTAAAACGAAATGTATACAAAGCTTGTACAAATGCGACGGCTATCTGATAGCTACAGATGTAGGTCAATGGAGAGGTAGAGGACTGAATTGGAGCCTGGGATTATTATATGGGATTAATGAGGATCTGCTGCTCCCTTAGGCACCTCTCCACCTCCATACAGATCAACTCCCTTGACTGTGTGAAGTTTCATCAGCGGCAACTCCCTGAAAAGATGACTCAACCATGTGCACATCACAAGAACACCCATATATCTTGGTTGTCTTCATCATAATGCATGAAGACAACCAATTATTTGTTTCTTTATTTTTTTGTGGTTGTTTTTCAAACATAGGACATACATTTTGTTGACTGTTCAGGGCTCAACGCTAAGGATTTTTTTCTACTGGCCTGGCTGTGGACACTACTGCCAATTCATCTCCGTCAACTGTCCCAAGTGTCGTTCACACTGCCCTCGTGCCTTCGGGCAGTCTTTATTGTCGAGCCCTGTGATGTTTAATAAAACCTTTTTGTATAATTATTATTATCATGAGTAGAATCCAACTGAGGTCCAATTTTTCTTTATACCAAAAACGGGGTATGTGGACAGAAAGAAATTTAACAAAGCGAAAAGGCTGCTGGAGTCTAATAGACACCCAATACATTTTTCTTAATTACATTTAGGTCTACATCTGGCAAACTGTGCCATCAATACTTAGAAATTAAAATGCGGCTGGTAAATTTAATTAAATAACAGAGAGAGAAACAGATATGGAACAATTAAGACGTCAATAAGTGGAATAAATCATCTTACTATTACTATTAGACAGCATGTACAGCAATTTGCTGTAGTGTCTGAAAAACAAGATGGCAAAAAGGTAATACTGTATGTAAAAAGTTTTTTTTTTTTTAACTTTCCAATCACTACCATTAATCATTAATCAATATGAATCTTCCTCTGTAACTTTAACTGCAGTAAACCAGACACATGAACGCTATATTTCCTGAAAAAAAATCTTTAAAAATGTTATTAAATAAAACAAATTTTATTAAAGATTTAAAGTTTAACATCAAAAGAGCTTGCCACACAGGATACAATGGATCAACTTATTGTGAGAGAACTAAACAAGCCATCTTCAGTGGTATTTCTGAGTTAGTCATCTCCTCCACAAATCATCTTCAGGCATTCACCGTAGTTGCCAGACACATCAGACTGAAATGAAGAAGAGCAAAGTCACCCACATGAACAGTGAGGCAACCAGGACAGACTGTACATCAGATACAAACTATCAGTCATCACCAAAATATGCATCTCATTTCCATTTTCATTGTCAGATTTACGGAACGGACTGTGTCAAATCCTCCACTTTTCTAGTGACCAAATATTATTCATGGATTTTAGCATCTCTTGGGAGCATGATTAAATAAACCTGAGGATCAGGAGGTCAGGTAATACTCAATTTAAAGAAAGATGGCAGATGACCTGAACCTGTGCTGAAGTGTTTATATCACCAGAGAATACGTACATTTATTTCCTTGTAGAGTGAATTCTGATAGAGCTTCTTGAATTCCGCTCTGATGTCCAGCATGTCGATCTCTCCACGGCTGACCATTACCCTAGTCAAAGTGATTTCATCTGTACCTGCTCCCTGCAGATTCACAAATATAAAACATAGTCCTATATTTAATACAAACATCATTGTCGTACAAACCCAACGACAGAATATAATGTGTTTTTTGCAGTACCTTCATGCCTTTGTAGAGTTTTTCAGCAAAATATGCAGGAGTACTCATCACACACTTTACTATAAGAAAATATGTAGAGGTAAAAAAAAAATGTAACAAAAATTCTAATACACTTTTTTGTGTATTTGCAGTCATAATTTAAAATATACCAATGGCAACAAACAGCTCCTCCAGGTTTCCTGACATTTCCTTCTCGATGCTCTTCTGCAAAGTCTTGCCACTGATGTTTTTATATTCCAATATTGCTGCAACCGGACATGTCAAGTTATATTTAAAACACACCTGCCATTTCAGTTCCAATATGAAACACTTGTGTTTATATATTGATGATTATGTTGGTACTTTGTCTCAGGTGAGGGATGCTCCTTTTACAGAGGATCTCAATGAACTTGGACTCATCAGTTCCCAGTTTCTTCTCGCCCGCCTGATAGAGGGCCTTTGGAGAAAACAGAGGACATATAGATACATCTCACATTTAATTGCTTTAAAAACATAATCTTTAACGTTGTTACAGGTGATGTCCATCATGGTGGGTCTATTTATAATAATAAGGACAAAATGGTGAGGGAATGAATTACGTAGTTGTTTACACAGTACATCTTGGCATTGTGACTAGCAAATTAAATCAAGACTATGTGATATATCACATACATTCCTAAAGCCTGTTTTGAGAAATCATAAATTAAGATTCAGCACAAAATATATATTTTTTAGCAATAGACTGATTTTCCCCCCAATGAAATTCTAATGAAAAAGTATTTTGAACAAATGAATTCAGTACAGGATGATCTATTATTATATAAAATGGGAACTTTTTTTATTTCTGTACCTTTGCGTCCACTTTAGCCTGATCTGCATTCACATTGGTGCTCTCATCCCTCGCACCCTTACAATGAGACAAATAAAATATCTTCCATTTCCATAGTATCATCTGCATTCATTAGAATAAACTGTTATGCAAGTGAATAATCACCTCAGCAAGTAAAAGAATGGCTTTGCCAAAATGTCCTGAAACTTCACTCTTAAGGGTCTGTATCAGTGTTTTCTTTGTTTCTATAGGGAAACGTGAAGAGAAGCAATTATAACAACTTTTTGTTACTTATATTTTTGGTTACTACACTATTCCTCATCTCACCCTCAGAATATGCTGCAGACAGCTCCTTGATTTGTTTATTTGTCCGTGAGGAAAGTATTTCTATCAGGATACTGTCGTCCGTTCCAGCCCCCTGAGAACATCATGAATGTATTAGGAAAACAATGAAACATATGTACAAACATTTTTATGGAAAATAACATGTTCACATAGATAGAGCTAAATTTGTCTCAGATTATTGATAAATTGTAACAACAACTAAAAACACTCAAAAAGAAAAACTGGGAAATATAACTTACTTTAATTGCTTTGATTAGCCATTTCGCGTCATTGACTGCAGGAGGTCTTGCGAGCGCAACAAGCACCCTTTCAAAGTTGCCCTGGGTGTCACTTTTCAAGTCATTTACAAGAATCTACGCAAAGACAAACAAATTATATAGGTTTCCGTCATATAACATGGCATACACAATTAAGTATGAGCAAGTAGACAGATTTTACCCTCTTTGTGGTTTCTTGGTATGCCTTTGAAATAGCCTGCTTTTGACTGCTGCTCCTCTGGGTCAGTATCTCAATTACTGTCTTCTCAGTTGTGCCTGGTATGTTTTGGTGATATAACTTTACTCAATAATTCTTAAAAATACACAATACTCATGTACACATAATGAATAAACATTACATAGAATGCACTTCAGGTATGTGTACCTATGCCTTCAATTGCTTTGCGTAGAGCTGCAACATCTTCACTGACGTTGAAGCTAGCTTTGGCTTTAATGGTGCCCCTTTCCCCTGGCTAAAGGAGTAGGCTAATCAATCAATCAATCAATCAATCAATCAATCAATCAATCAATCAATCGATCTATATATATATATATATATATATATATATATATATATATATATATAAACAAAGATATTTACCGCTGCTGTATATGAAGAGGGGGCAGAATTTGCAACACTTTGCAATTCTTCCTGTGACATAAAAAAAAAAATCATTCAAATTCATACTTAAACATATAGAGATGAGTGAATCTTTGAGATGTTACTTACCCACAAGTCTGCCATATTTTTTTTTTTATGGATTCTGTGAGAAACACATATCATTTAGACAATATTTTCACTTTCTTTTTAAATAGGCTACAGATAAACGACTTCCCATCATAAATAGATCGTAAAGATTTTACAGAAAAAAATATACGTTTTGATAAAAACCAATAAAAACCAGTCTATTATTCTGACTGACATAACGCACTTCGATCTGTATCGCGATCTGCTGCATGGACAACGATTGCACATCTAAAGCTGAGTTAGTTGATCAGAAACTAATTAAGATTTAGCGTTGTAAGTGATAGCTGGATTTATGTCTACTTTTTATTAAATTTGCACTTACCTTTGCGATACAAATATACACTCAACGTGGCCCTAAAGCTGGTTTAACTTCTCACCTGCTTCCTCAGGGCGTGACTGAACATCGTCATAAAAGAAAGACTTGCATTCTCACTGAGCCTCTCCCTTCGTCAATATCCCATATCCAACGAGCTGCTATAATAATTTGCCATTTAATTCAAAAGAAAAATTGCAACATTTATGACCGACCAAGACAATAACCAATCATAAAATATGATTCTTAAATTAATATGAATCTCACTCAGTAGCTTCTATTTTACCTGCAATAAACTGTAGGCTACATAAAGTATTTTCCCACCAGACAGCTGGGACATTTTTCATGAAACCCTGATAAATATTCAGTGGAGCCCAAAGTGAGAACTAACAAGCAATGGTTAAACCTAAATTAATTTAATATGAAATATAACCAAGATGCTCTCAATATTCACCACTGCTGTTTGAGAGCATGCGCAAAACTCATCATCCTCAATAAATCAAAACAAATCATCCTCTAATACACATTTGGATTCAGCAATATTCTTCAATATCACTTTACAGTGTATAGGCCTTACCATACAGCTGCAAAAATACTGTTCTTACAACTGAATGAGATTTTAAAGACTCAACAACAAACAACAAAGGCTGTTATATTATCACTGATTCCTGATTGACTGCAGCAATTAGTTTAAATCTTCTGGCCATGGGTTGTATATCCAATTCAGAAGTCATGCTAATTAAACCAACATGTACAGTAGAAGTGCAACAAACAGTTTTTCTATACTTTTTCTAAATCGTCTTAACCCTTTGTAATACAAACTATAACACATGGACCTATATGTCTGGTTTAAGACATGATGTCATGATCTCTAAAGATTCATAGTGAACCTCTCCCTTCGTGAAAAACATGCTGCTATGAATTTTAAACATAAAGTCTCGTAAAATGAATGAAGGGTTCAATAATAATATATTTGATTTGAGCAAAGTGTGACACAATTTAGGAATATTCAGTTATTCATTTATTTTATTGCTAAAAAGGCACAAGTACAGGCATCATGTTGATTATTTCACCATAAATTATAGCACCAAAAACTCCAATACTTTCCTTTGTCTGATAGGCACTAACTTAGACACTTAGCAATGGACAAAACTTAACAAATTTACAGAGAGAGAAAGAGAGAGAGATGACTCAGTATGAAATAATAATCTTAGTACTTTCCATGCTTTCCACTCCCAATGCTTTAAAGATTCTGGATATTCTTGATCAAATTAGCACCATGTGATGTCGGATGACTTGATACAAAATTACAGATTTTTTTTTTTACATACTATACAGTGAATAAAATCAAATACATGTGCCTTACCTAATACATGATGTGACATTAATATAAAACTAAATAATCCAAGATAACATGAGGTGAATAATCTTTAAAAAAAAAAAAACATGGTAGTGTTGGTTGTATCAGTACCAGACAGCAGTCATATGAAACAAAAATACATTTGTTGTCTAGTGTTTGAAAATGTAAGATGCTACAGCATTTAAATGGACTCAGCAGACTGATAGCAAATCAATAGAGGTTATCAAATCTATGATCTACTGCATATAACCATACAGCTAATCGAAACATTTGGTTTCTTGTCTGCAAGTACCGAAGGTTTACGCAAACTAATAAATGCGTCACTTTGGGCAGTCTATTTAGATTTGGAATTAAATATTTCAAACTTGACAAATATCAACATGGCACACCGGTGATCATCAGGCCAAAAGTAAATTACACAATGAGCCAGAGCATCAAAACCAGATCAAAATACAGAGACGACCATGTCATCCGATAATTGCACTTAATAAACGTATTTACATCACTCGCCCGGTCCAAAGCGTTGGCACTCATCCTTCCTTTAATACTTTCATGTGTTTTTACATTTGATAAAAAAGCAGATGCAGCAATAGAAACTCTCCATTCATTTAAACAAAGTGGCTGAGCTACCACCGAGCCATTGTATAATCCTCATACACAGCGTAGATTGGAAACATATGATCTAAAGACATCATTATGTGTTGTTCATTTGTGTTTGAGGTAGCTCAGTTGTGAAATGATTTACACTGCATAGCTGGCAAGCATACTTTCCCTTTTGTCCTCATGGTCATACAAAAATACATTAACATCATATGTCATTACAAATATTCATAGAAAATGTTTTGTTTTTTTCTCTCTCAAATATTCTAGAAGGTCAGACTTCAGTGCCGTCATTCAGGTTGTTGTGGAGTTTACACTCCAGATTGACCTGTTTGACCTTGACCCCATTGACCTTGTAGGTCTCAGTGTTCTTGTTTAGGACATTGACGTTTCTTACAGAGCAGTGCTTGCTGTTGAGGTTTTTCTCCAGACGTTCTATGCAGACCTCCACCTTCGTGTTCAGAGGGTAATCCTCCACCACCTTCTCAGACCTCTTTTTTACAACCCTGCGGCACTTCCTGACCATGAGACAGAAAGCTAGAAGGACCAAGAAAAGTAGGACGAAGGCTGCCACCCCACCCCCAATGGATCCTCCCATTTGGGGATTGAAGGTGCCCGATGGTTCCACTTCAAGCTTCAAGGTCTTCATGTTGGTGCCATTCTTCACCTGGTCACCTTCATTGTCGTAGATCAGGGATTCATCCAGCATTAGGCGGCCTGAACGGTCCACCAGATCTCGCCGGCTTCGCTTGAGCTCATAGGTCACTGAGCGTTGGATTCTGGGAGCAGATATGGACTCGGGTCCAATAACGTAGATGACCTGGAGGTACCATTGGTGCCCAGCCTCAACCTGAAGAAGAGTAAATGCAACAAATAGGATTTTTTATAAACGCAAAAAAAAGTTCCCTATAGTCATGGCAGGCTGTTAGTCTGGCAATTTTCCCTAAACAAACAGATTAAGGAATTTCCCTAAAGGGTACAATTGAAAAGCTTTGGCTCTGACATTTGCCAAGATTTCTAGTATGTGTCAAAGAAGGTCTGTTTAACAGCTTTGACTTTTTGGGAGAATCTTACAACCACTGACCTTATAAAGGGCATCAACCTTCATTGTGAAGCCGTCTACACCTGGCATTGCAGACAAGGCCTGGAGGTCAGGAATGTCAGATGCAAAGTTGGCCTCAAAGGGAACATCGTGGAAGTAGCGTTCGCAAACATCAGGCTGCTTACGGTCCTATGAGATACATTTATTACAATTATTACATGGCTCTCTGGAATACTTCATTCTTTTAGGTCAATCATGGCATCATGTTATCTATTATTTATGAATATTCACTGTCACCTATGGCAACGCTATATATCATCCAGCTTAACCGCCAACTTGTGTCACAGTTATTGTACAGAAAAATTACCTCAGAGGATATTGCAATATTAATATTATTATAATGCCTGGTTCAGATCACACGATTTTTTTGTCTGTTACGATAGTGACTGTGTCAGATTTTGCGCGATTTTGACTCCTAAAATCTTGTCGTGTCGTGGACAAGAAACATGTCAGGCTACACATTGCTTCCTGACCAGTCATTGACAACGTGCGTGATGTCATCGAGAAGGCGAAACTAGTAGCGAGTGACTTCCAGAAACGAACATAAACAAACAACGGATGAAGTGGTGAGTGTTGTATTGGCTGTCCTGTGTTCAGAAAAAAAATAAAAAAAAGAAAGAAAACCTGACAATGGACAGGTTGGGTAAAATTTTACGTTTTAAAATATACTACAGTAGAAAACAGTTATTTTAAAATTGTAATAATATTTCACAATATATTTTTTTCTGTATTTCATATAAATGCAGGCATGGAGAGCATAAGAGACTTCTTTCAAATAAATCTTACCCACTGTAATTAATAATATAGAATGTAATTAATAATATATAGTATTTTAAATCATATGTTATGTATATGCTTGGTATCTGGGTCCTGATCACAGGGCTTACTGAAAATGAATAACTGTATATTTTCTCTTAGTTAATAATTGATCATTGCCATCATTTTCCCACCTTTAACTTATTTTAATTGCATCTTTAAAAATATCCCCTGTAAAATCTTATTACAGCGGTCGTCTCAATATTAGTTCCAAGCTATACAAAAAGAGTTTGATCTTCAAAATACCTCTTGAAAACGCCCATCCACAAAAGTATTTCAGTTAAAACATAACCACACCTTGTTAGACCGGTTAAACTGGTCTGGGCTTGTTACAATAGACACATACCAGAAGCAGGAACCTGTGTTTGAGATGCTTGTTCGGTTGAATGCAGCCATACTGTGGGCCTTCGTTATACAGGGTGCCTGTGGGGTCGAAGAAGGGCACATAGCCATCCCGCCCAGTACACAAATATACTTTCTCCAGCTGCAGCTTGTAGGCTGAATTCAGATTCTGGTCAGGATTCCACAGTACTCTACCATAAAGCGTTTGACCTGCATAATATCAAAAACAACGAATAAAGGAATGCATAATGGTGGTAATAATCCTCCATTTTCATTGATTTGCTCAATTTACCCATCGAAAAGGCCCCTTTATAGTCCATCTCAGCCACGGACATGTCTGTGAGAGCAGGATCCATTAGAAAGACTTTGTCGTTATTACAAAGCTGGAACTCAGTATTCAGCGAGTAGACTACAGGAACAGGGCGGTTGGTCTGCTGGAAGGCGATGGGCAACAGGAACCTATCGATTGAGAGAGAGTGTTACAAGCCCTTGCACGACGTTGATGAATACTCATGTTGACTCACACAAACAGTCTGCGTCTGATGAAACCGGTAAAAGTGGATGACAACTGCAATATCTTTCAGCCATACTGGCTCGGCTCAGAAAAAAAAAATATTCAAAACAAAAAGTAATTTAAGGGCCCTCAAGGAGTTATCAATGGAAAAGCTTCATGGTAACATACTTCTCTGGAGCATGAGCCGTGCAGGAAAGAGGCTTATCCCCAGAGTCAACCCATGCCTGTGTTGGCTGTACTGTGCAGGGGATGAGGAAGACTGTGTACTCTCCAGAGTAGTCTTTCCTAGAGCACAAAAGCAAGTACACAGAGGCATTAAGGTAGGTACAATTCGTTGATGTGACAGCATTAGACTTCACGCTGCTCACCTGCTGTACGAGCTTGTGGCTCTCCAGAGCTGGTAGGGTGAATCAAAGGACTGTGCGCTCCACACCAGCTGGAGGTCAAATTCAATGCCTCCCAAGTGATCTGGAGCCATCAGATGAGACTTCTGTCCAGGAAGGGTATGATGTTCAGGGACAAATTGACCTAGAGGGAGATGAAAGTTTTATCACTCACTCAAAATTTGGTCAAATTTGCATCTGTCTAGAAAAACAATGGGAAAGTAGTGGAGTGGAATGGACAACCGCGCTCTGTGCAAATGGCCCCTAAGATGTAACATATTTACTTGGAGTATTCCCTGAGAGTTTAAGTAAACTCTAAAATATTCATATTTTATTACAGTTTATCCAATTGATTTCCCTATCTGTTGATTTCAATTACAATACACATCTTTAAAGGTAAAGCTATGCTTTTAATTGATTTCAGTTCAACTTTCAATTGAATAAATTGTTAGCTTTTCATCAACAAATCCCATGCAGTTCCCTTATTTGGGAAACCCTGCTCAAATGCAATGACATTAATTTATTTTTAAATATCCAGTTGCATCCAAATACAATTTGAGGGCAAGTTATAATATAATGAAATGAAAACAAATAGCAAAAAAACAAAACAAAACAGAGACTACAGACCTCTGAACTTGGCATGGGTTTTGAACTCAATCACCAGTCGTCCGTCATCCCTAATGAATATCCGAATGATCTGTAATCTAGCTGACAGCACGCTGTCAGTCTGAATTCCTAGAGTAAAGAGACATTCAAAAGCAATCAGTCGCTGGTCCTGCATCAGCTGCAACATTAACACAGTTAGATGATGACATCAGGTAAAACAACACAGAGTGTAACTGAGTTTGTCCATTGGATTAGGGTCTGTTGATGAAAAAAAAATGTACCTGTTCTCCATAAGACTGTATCGTAGAAGAAGGAGAACTCCATCTCTGTGTGGTGCTCCAAGGAGGCCCATCCACGAGGAGCCGTCACATAGATGTAGGACACATAAAGTGGCACCTGAACTGTCAGGAACGACTGAGCCGAATCTCTGACCTGCAAAAATGCAACCACACACTCATTTGAATTGCTGTATAGACTAAATCTGTCACATCAGATTTCAGCTAGACAGGAATTGTGATGGGATGCAAATCACAAGAGGTGGTGATGGCGCAGTGGATAAGACACATGCCTTTGGTGTGAGAGACCTGGGTTCGAATCCACTTCGAGATACCAATGTGTCCCTGAGAAGACACTTAACCCCTAGTTGCTCCAGAGGCGTGTGACCTCTGGCATATATATATATATATAGCAATTGTAAGTCGCTTTGGATAAAAGTGTCAGCTAAATGAATAAATGTAAATGTGTTCAAACGAACCTGAAAGTCAGCATTTACTGATCCTCCACACACATCGATAAGCTCTGTCATGTCATAATACGCATCAAATGTCCATATGCAGATCTTCAGATTGAGATGCTTGTATAGCTGGATAGTTCTGGGTTCTCGAACACCGGGGCTGAACTGGTATGGACGGTCATACCCAGGGCCCAGGGATATGCTGTCATATGACACGTCATCCAAGAAGCCGGTTTCTGGGGGAGAATTTACAACGTGATTTCACAGTTGAAAAATATGTTTACATTCTCAATATATATATAATATATAATTCTTATATTTAACATTTAACTCCGTATTAAAGCATTCCTCCAATAATTCTACATAATAGGAGAAGGCAATCTTGCCAATTTTATTTTTCAACACAGAAGTCAGCTATTTCCACTGAATTAGCAAGACTTTCGGTTCATAAATAAATAACTAGAAGAATAAAGTGCAGTAAACGGTAAAACTAATTGCACTACAAACCAGGGTATTTATGGTTATGCTATTAAATTACAATAATATGAATACAAATACCAGTTTGTAACATAAATCAGCATAACAGTTAAAATAACTGGAATCGGCAGATACTGGAAGCCTTGCACATTCAAGTTAAAGATGGCTGCATCCATTTTACATGAAAACAGGTGGATAAGATTAGTTTGTATCTGATCTCAGATCTGATCTGGTCTACTGTAGTATGCAGCTACGCTCACCAGAAATGCCATGTAGGTCTTTAAGTGTGACCAGGTTGGAGCAGACGTGCTGCTGACGGTAAATAGACTCGGAGAGCAGGAAGTGTAGGTTATGCAGAGGCATGGTGGACACCAATGGAAGCATTCCATCCTGATGAGGGATCTGCACTGAGATATGGATCCTGTTCAGAGAGAGAGAGAGAAAAAATAATAATTTTCTTCTTTAAAGAACTGAACATAGGTTGGGAAATGTATTGGTTTGGATTTGCAGTTGTCTGACAGGTTTATTTTTTCAAACGTATAAATTCATTTTGATCTTGTTTGCCCAAAGGCAAAAATGATGTCGAGCTCTACAAACCTAACAGCTGCGGTTTTAAATTCCTGTCTCTCAAAATTCCTGTCTCTCTGGTATCTGTATCGTTTGATTAGAAAAAGTCTCTCTCCTGACCTGTTTGGATGCTCTTTGTGTTTGACATCCAGGTATTTTAGAGTGGCTATAAAGGACTGGGCCTGGAAGCCTCGAGCGGTTCCCGTGGTGACGGGGGTGTGGCATATCGATCCCTCAGTGCCAATAGTGACAATGTTGCTCCTCAGTGGAGTTCCCAGATGCCCGGCTTTATCTCTGGCCTGAGCTACACAACGCACATGGAAGCGTCTGCTGAAATAGATACTGTCCAGGACCTGTGTACCAAAAATATTTCATTAACTACAGGAACTTGAAAGTTGCAAAAAGTCAAAATGCTTCCAGATATGGTAAATATGACCACTGATTGCAGTAATTAGAAGTTTTAGGTAATGATTGTAATATTCTATCTATGATAAACAATTATAGAGAAAATAACAGACTAACCATGTGATTGACTGTAGTGTAAGGCGTGTTATCCGTCACTGTCTCAAAGGGTGACCGTGCTCCGCTGGTGTCTGTGGGAGTTGCGACCTCCCAGCTGAAGTGGACAGAGGTCTGATTAATGCCTGCCTCCTCACAGCGCTCTCTCATGACTGAGTATTTGGGGTAATGGGGGTCACAGGGAGTCACGCAGACCAGCGGATATCCTGGAGATGGAAGCTTCTTACTGCCCTCTTTAGTGACCTCCTGGACATAGTCATAGTCCGACAGAGACACCACCTGTGAGGTGAACCAAAAGTCCACATGAAACCAGACTTTCATAGACTCAAATTAAAAAGACTTCTGAAATCTCACAGCTATAATATTAGATTCATGGATTTAGACAAATATAAATGAATTAGTAGAATTGAATATATAAAAAAAAGGTTCAATAATTATTTTGAAATTACAACTTTTATTCAACAAGGGTGTATTCAATTAACCAGATATTATACCAAAAATATTTATGTTACAACATATGTCTATCTCAAATAAATTAATCAAAAATAATGAAAAAAATTGTATTACAGTTTCCACTAAAATATTAAGCAGCACGACCGTTTTAAACAATGATAAGTAACAGTATGAAATGAACATATTACAATGATTTCTGAAAGACCATGATGTGACACTGAAGACTGGAGTAATGATTCTGGAAATTCAGCTTTGCATCATAGGAGTAAATTACATTTTAAAATATATTTATTAGTTGTTTTTTTTATTACATTTAACAATATTACTGTCCCACAAGCATCAACTGTACATCTCTTACAATGGGTGGGGCTGGAAGGATGAGACTTCCTGCAGCTTCCTGATCTAGGATTGTGACTGTTGCCATGGTAATCTCTCCAATCACAGCTTCAACGGGGTCGTCTGGACCAAGGACCAACGAGAAAGACTCGTGCCACTCTCTGTCCTCATTGGACAGAATCTCTACCTTAAACACGATGTGGTCCACACCTGAGGACACAACAGAATTTTTTATCATTGATTAGAATGAAGGTATAAAAGCACTAAAAAATAGATAAACAAATATATGACTTACCAGGGCTGAATTTAAGGACTCGACTCTTGGGGTTATAGTCTACACCTGATTGGGCCGACCCATCCCTTGTGCTGCATCGGATCTTGGAGGTGCGGTCAAGGTCTCCTTTACGAATTACCTTGATATTCAAAACCTCGATTCCATCTGGACCAGGGGGCTCACGAACTTGGTATGAGGCTTGTTCAAACTCAATCGTAGGTGCTGAAAAGCATGATGTGCACTTTTTTTTACATTTATGCATTTGACAAACACTTTTACAGTGCAATCAAGCTATGCATTCCATCACCCTGAGAATTCCATGGCTTCCTGTTGCTAAGCTCTTTTCAAGCAAATCGCTAACTACGCACCATCTTCATCATTTGTGATGGTCACAGTCACAATGTCATTGACTCCTATCATGGCTCCAATCCAGTGGTCACCCTGTGGGCTTCCAAGGTGGACCTGAAACTCCTCTTCAGGCTCAAACACTGAGTCATCTTGAATCAATACAGTACAATTCTTCACCTGTCAATCAGGAGCAAGAGGTTTTAAAATTCTTTGTCCATCAATGTTTTGTTTCAAAGTCAAAATTGTAAGTGATTATAAATGAATTAAAGGATTAGTTCACTTTTGAAAAAACTTTTGCTGATAATTTACTCACCCCCATGTCATCCAAGATGTCCATGTCTTTCTTTCCTCAGTCGAAAAGAAATTTAGGTTTTTGATGAAAACATTCCAGGATTTTTCTCCATATAATGGACTTCAATGGGAAGCGGATGGTTCAAGGTCCAAAAGACAGTTAATAACTGTTTCAGATGCAGCTTCAAATGTCTTTAAACGACACCAGACGATGAATAAGGGTCTTATCATGCGAAACGATCGGTTATTTCAAAACTTATTCCAAAAATGTAACTTTTCTAAGGACAAATGCTAGCCTTGCTCTATTCTGTGAGGCGCATTTGCAACGTCACGTATTACGTTCAAAAGGTCACGGGCGACGTAGCCAAAAGTACAGAGTCGGTGTTTACAAGTTGAATGCATAGGTTGAACGTGCAAACTAGCTCAAACACCGTTTACAAAAAAAGGAATTAAAAGGAAAAACAACGATGTCAGACGATTTTGATTCTGTACTTCCGGCTACGTCGCCCGTGACCTTTTGAACGTAATTACGTATTACGTGACGTTACAAACGCGCCTCAGAGAATATAGCAAGGCTAGCATTTGTCCTTAGAAAAGTTACATTTTTGGAATAAGCTTTAAAATAACCGATCGTTTCGCATGATAAGACCCTTATTCATCGTCTGGTGTCGTTTAAAGACATTTGAAGCTGCATCTGAAACTGTTATTAACACTATCTTTTGGACCTTGAACCATCCGCTTCCCATTGAAGTCCATTATATGGAGAAAAATCCTGGAATGTTTTCATCAAAAACCTAAATTTCTTTTCGACTGAGGAAAGAAAGACATGGACATCTTGGATGACATGGGGGTGAGTAAATTATCAGCAAAAGTTTTTTCAAAAGTGAACTAATCCTTTAATAACAAACCATATTTATCGTACCTTCTCCCCTTTACGGAAGGTGATCCTAGAATCATCTGCATTTCTCCTCTCCTCAAAGTCGTCCATTACCATGGCGGACATTGTACGTGTGAAACATCGGACGGAAGACTTATAGGACAGATCTCCTAACCTAAAAATGGGGATGTGCAGGACACCATCTTTTTCCTTTATGGTATACGTCAGCTTCTCAAACTGCATGCTAGGTACTGTAAGAAGAAAGCATATGATGTTACATGCTTTGCTAAATCACAGTGATAACCATTGTAATGGACAAGTAAACGCACTGTCTTGGGCGGTGTCCGTGATGTAAACAGAGGCTTCATATGGGTCAGCCAGGACCGCTCCGTTAGGAGAGCTAAGAAACACAATGAAGGACTCTTTCCCTTCAATTGTAGGGTTCTGGATGTCATCCATTATGGTCAAACTGCATGTCTATGCAAAAAATAAATAAAAATCGAACGTGATTTTATTGAAATGAGGCCTGTAAATACAAATCGTCTTACGGTTTGTCAGAACAGTCTAGTTTTATTACCTCCTCCGTCTTGCCTGGTTTAAACTCCACCTTTTTGGAACTCGGGATGTAGTCAACACCGGGCGTTGCCGAATCTTGTTCTGCAGGACGTGTGGCACACCACACAGAGGTTACTGAGGAAAGGTCACTGCCCTGCCGCAGAACAGGGATTTCAATCGTGCCTGTGGGAAGATATTTCAGGCTGTTAATATTTCATAGATATTGTATTGCACAGATTACAAAGCTGACACCCATGATATTGTCAACGACAGATGATCTCCACCAACCTGCATCTTCGCTGAAGGTGAAGGTCCCATTGCCCAGGAAGACAGTGGAGGCATCATTTGGACCGTCTATGATGACTTTAGCCACGGTGACATCACCCATCCGTGCATTGTCAGAGGCGTCCGACAGCACCAGCTGAAACTCCTCAGAGAGTTCATACTCGCTGTCATCAATCAGCTTTACGTCACAGGTGGACATGCTCACACCTGGGCCAAAGATGACTCTGTTGTCACTGCTCATGCCACGGGTCTTATAGTCCGAGCCGGACTCCAGAGCGTGAAGGCTGCTGCCCCGGGCAGACTTAGGCACAGTGTAGCAGAGGGCCGAGACTGTGCTGGTGGTGTCACCTGATCAAAGACAAGAGATGACTTTTAGATGATGATGAAGATGATCATTTTAGCGATTGTGATCATTTAGAATTTTTTGTCCTACCATCAATACACTATGATTTACAGATTTATACACATGCACATTCATAGATTTCTTGACTTCAGACATTTTTGGCTGATATAATATATATTTATTTAATCATTAATAATTAATATAAAAGCTGATAACTCACAAATGGCCAATATTGAAATCTATCGTATTTATACTTCTTTGCCTACATAAATGCTAAATCAATAAATTCTGGTTGATTTTTCATGTTATGGTCGAAAACCGACAAATGCCCAATATTAAAAATATGTGGATTTAGGGATCATAATATTATAATGTACAGTATTAAAAATGGTATACTTTGATAATTGATTTTGAGATTAGCTAAATATTACATTTAACAATTAATAAATTATTAGTGTTTATTAAGTTATTTACTGAAGCGAACGGATAAATATAAAAATTGGGGGAAATCTACAATGTACACAAATGTAAATGTAAAATGTATAAACTGTTAATAATGATATATTTTTTGTTTACAAAAAAACTGTAAATATATATATATATATTGGTAATTTATTTTGAGATTAGCTAAAGATTATATTTAACAGTTAATAAATTATTAGTGTTAATTAAGTTATTCAATGAAGGGAAAGTATAAATATAAAATTGGGGAAAATGTAAAATGTACAAAATGTTAATAAATGCATTTACCTCTACATACAATTTAAACAATACACACAACAGCCCCAATATTTAGATTAGGACAGGCCCTTAAATTATATAAAAAAAAATTGTGCCCAATCTTAAATATGAAGTAACCTTCTTGAGCATTATTCTTGGGAATACGATTTGTAATAATGCATCTTTTCAAAGCTTTCTTTGGTAGGAATTGGTTCCACTGACCCTTTCTCTCAATAGGAGCAAAGATAAAGCCTTTGCTCTCATTGACGTGGTAGGTCTTCTTATCAAACTGCAGAGTGGGTTCATCCTCCGTGTCATTGATATTGACTTTAGCTCGGGTCACTGACCCCAGTAGGGCGTACACTGGCATACTCAGCTCCACATTAAAGCTCTCGATGTTCTCAAAGACCTGGTCATCGTTGATAACAATGGTGCACACCTTGGTGTCTTCTCTCTCATCAAACTGAACCTGAAGAACATTAAAAAGCTTCTGAAGGTTCTAGACTAATAATCCGTCGATCAAATCAAAGGGAATTTGATATAACATTGAAATAATAAAGAACATACAACATACCTGTCCAGCATACTCAACATAGTCCTGTTGTCCAACCCGAGAGCCCATGCTGGAGGTGGAGGTGGCAGTGCCTTGTTCGGTACGACACAGCACAATAGCATACTGGTTCAGATTTCCAGTCCTCTTTACTGTGACCGCCACGGTTCCATCTTTTTCGCTCACATTGTAGCTGCAGACAAAACATTACTATGAACTAATTTCATCAATTCATGACATAAACAGGTTGGTTGGATGAAGACTCGATCAAGAACAAAATTCGAGCCGGGCGCACCTCTTGTGCTCAAAGCTGATAAGTGACCACTGGATGTGGAACACATTGTCGCTGACGATGTTGGGTTTGCTGTCCTTCACAAGGAACTTGAAGTTGTCCATGGTCTCTTGAACCCTATCCTCACTCAGAACGTATCGGATAAGGCCTAGGTTTATGTCGGCTGCAAAACAGAATAAATTAAGATTACATTTTACAACTCAAAATGCACTAGCAGAATTTGATGCATTTGAAGACTGAAGCTTGCCGGCCTACTCACTCATTTTGTTTCTGTACAAAATTACTCAGTCTTGGGGTCAGATTTACTAACAGCCTGAGCCAGCGCAAACCTTCTTTTAGTGTTAAAAAACTACTGTCAGGATTTACTAAAGACAAACAGTGTAAAGTAAGCGCTGAAAAGGCGTGGACAGGGTTATTTTGTGGCCAACCTTATTGCATTGGCATTTGCAGGAGTTTCCCTTTCAGAGGCAAAAATGTATGGGGGGGGGGGGGGGGGGGGGGAATATTTAAATGATTTAGGCATTGTGATTTACTAAGGTTTGCTTGAGTTTATTTTCTGGTATTTGCTCCATTAACAAGCATGTCCGCCCAAACAAGCATGTCTTAAACCAGACGCTAATTTGCGCTGCTCTTGGGAGATTGCGATGGTTATTATTGAAATGATCCGTTTGCTTCTGTGTTCTTTCATTTGCACAGTAGATTCAGTAGATCACGTGCAGAACTTTCCACTCCCATCGGCACTATTTTGGAATTGCGCTCTCACGCTAATTTGACCTGTTTAGTTAATCTTGGTGAGTCAATTACAGGATCATTCTCCTCCCCAACTGTAATTATTATCCCAAAATACAAATTCAGAGCCAGAGTTGATTCTTGAAATCAAATCAGGTCATTGAAAAATATGGTGGAAGGCTTGTGTAATAGGAAAAACAAACATAAAGACAGTGGTTAGGGAGACGTGGGCAGCTTTAGTCAGGATAAATTGCGTATCTAATACGTTGTGGATTAAAAGGAGACTGTCTATGTGTCAGCTATGCTTTTGTCACAGAATAGCTTCAGCCATGTAGTGTGCTCTTGGCGTTGGGAGTTGTTCATAATACCTTGCGTGAAAGAGGTGATGGGTTTGCCAGGATTGAGTTTACTCTCCAGGTAGCCGTGTTTAGCTTCTGTAGTGATTTCATAAGTCAGTTGTCCATCATCTGTGTCTGGATCAATAGTGAGTAGCTCTTTCTTGGAGATCAAATTGGTGGCCTAAAATTGCATTTCACGTCAAAATTTTACTCAATCATTTGGCTGAGCACTAATGCAAGATAAAACCAGTAGGAGGCAGAAGTGTACTGTTAGTTGAGACATCAACTTCTCATCGATTGATCACATTAATTTATTGAGCTCTTATTAATTATACATACAAATGGAGTTATTAAAGTGACCTTATTTTCCATGTACTCCAGCCAGTGCAAGCCCAGGTTGGTGACAATACGAGGGGTCCCATCATCAACAGGTGAAATGTCAATTTTAAACTTTTGTGGTGCAGCTGTGACAACCTGCAACAAAGGATATTATTTTACATATACATACTATGTAAATCCTCCTGGCTGATGCAAACCCTGTTCCATGTATTACTAAGAGTAACTGTTTCTCTTTTCCCAACAATGCTAACTTTAATATCCATTCAATCCTAGATCAAACCTATTTAAATTCTAAAGTGCTGAGTAATGGTGTTCTAGGACTTCCAGATTAAACAATGTCACAGGGCTGCTATTTTGTCATCTAATGACAAGACGAGGTGCCCCTTCAATATCTACCGAGAGACCATTTACCTCCCAGAACAGAACAGCTGACAGCCAGCTGACGCAGCTAGAAGAGGAAAAAGACACTGCTGATGGATGGATGGAGTTATTATGATGGAGAAAGAGAGAGAGCGAGAGCTGACATGCTCCCTAAATGGCTATGTTAAACAAATGGACTCGATACCTTTAGATGATTCATAATATGGTAATTTATATTCCTTGTGTGTTTATGTATTTCCCATATGTCTTTATAAATGTAAGGAAATGAGCAATACAAAAACAAATGAAAAAAACCCCCATAATTTTATGTGTATACGCTACTGTTCAATAGGGAAGATTGTTGGTAAGTCTCTTATTCTCATCAAGGCTGCATTTATTTGATCAAAAATACAGTGAAAATGTAAATATTGTAAAATGTTATTGCAATTTTAAAAAACTGTTTTATATATAAATATGTATTAAAATCTAATTTATGTAATGGCAAAGCTGATTTTTTTAGTATCATTACTCCAGTGTCGAATGATCCTTCAGAAATCATTATTATATGATCTGATTTGCCGGTCAAAAAACATTTCTTGATGAAATGAAAACAGTTCCTACTTAATATTTTTGTGGAAACTTTTTTCCAGGATTATTTAAATAGATTCAGATTGTTGTATTTAGTGCATTATTAATTTTCAAGGCAAAAATTAAATTACAAAAATACAACTATCATATAAATACAATAAAAACCAAAACAAGCAAAAACAGCAAGTCATATTATATAAGATTTTTTTAAATTACATATGATAAACAAAACCAAAACCTTTTCAGGCATAATCTTAGTACATACATCCTTAACTGAGGTAACTTCATAAAAAATAATTGTACTAGTATTAAGCCCAGGACAATCTAGATAATCCACTTTGGTTAAGATAGATGCTGCGTTCATGTGCTATGGTAATTATGGTAAATACCAAAAGCCGACGTGGAAAATGCACATGAACACCCCCTCATGTGGTATTTTCCACTGGGCAACTCGTAGAATATTTTGATGGACGAGTTGCTGAGATGAGATAACCTTTGATCTTTTCAAAATGGCGGAGAGCACCGCGAGAGTTGTGAACATACTGTCTATGGTCGTGAATGGTAAAAATATATACTATTCATGATCTAGAAAATATACAGCATATTATTTACTGTTTGAGTTTTGATAAATCCTTTTCTTGACTTGCTGTAGCAGATGACTTAAGCAATCTAAAATAGTTTTAGCTAAATAACACGTCTGGATCTCCATCTTTTTACCACATTACGTCAACAAAAGCACTTGAACGCAACACACTGGTAAATACCATAAATATCCTATTTTCCATAACACGTGAACGCAGCATTAGTCTCCCAAAGGATGATCAATTTTTAAAGTGCACATTGCTTGAAGGAAAGATTTAAGTCTGTAAAAATTATAGAATCCTTTTGTTGTCCATTTTCAAAATGTTCCAAAGCTAAAAGCAAAGCACGTGCTTCACCAGAGGAAATTGAGCACTGTTTTGGAATACGGATTCCACAGCGTGAAAAGGGAACTGTTTTTGTATTTCCAAATATTGCTTTATATACATTTGGATGAGTCACTCCTTTCTCTTTGACTGGACAGTTTAAGATAACAGCATTTATTTGAAATATAAATCTTTTGTAGCATTATGTCTTTTCTGTCATTTGATCAATATAATGCATCCTTACTGAATTAATTTCTTAAAAATAAATAAATACAATAATAAATTTATACAAAAATGTATATCTGTGTGAACTTTCCATTGACTTTTTTTTTTTTTTTACCAGTAAGGACCATTCTCACAGGGAGATCACCCCGCAGCCCTCACATGGTTTCCCACTGAAGCCAAATGAAAAAAGCAGAGGTTGATGTTGAAAAAGATATTAGAGAGGCCAGCAGGAGGCGCTCACCCTGTGGTCTGTGTGGGTTGTAATACTGCAGTATAATGACGGGCCCACTATGCTTTAAAAAGCCAGTGTCCTCCAGAAGACATGTTAAACTGAGGTCATGACTCTCTGTGGTCATTAAAATTCCCAGGGTGTTTCTTGAAAGGGGTATGGTTATGACCATGACTAAAAGAGTCCAATTACAAGAGTTTTTACAAGTTTTTCAACACAGTCAAAAAACACAGTAAGACTACCAACCTCTTTTCCACCCTCTTCGATGATAAAGAACATGTTGGTGCCATCACCGACAGTGAAGGTGAATCGGTCTTTGAGAGAGTTACTGCCATCATGGTTGTAACTGATCCGATTCTGATAGATGTCATCCATAGTGAAGATGTTAGTCTGACGGTAATGTTGACCATTACTTGTGCGCTCGATGGTCCCGTGACGAGGAGCCTGAACGACAGTGAATGTAACAGAGTCCTCCTAACAGAGAATTGGATAGACAGATTGTCAAAGAGGTGTGAAATTAAAATAAATTGCCACTAATTACATGAGCACTGAAGTTTAATGCGACAGATGTCAGCTGTATGCACCAGAATATGTGAGTCGAGCAGGGTTTGACAGAAATTTATCTCGCTCAAAGTGATCTGGAATTGCATATTTTTCAGGCTGGAGCAGTCAATGCACATGTGCAGTCCTAAACCATACTCTCTTGAGCGTGTAATTACTTCACGACCAAAAGGTATGTTCTAAATAGTATGAATGTGTGTAGTACATTCGCCATGTTGTCATTATAATGAGACCTACCAGCGTTGCTTCACTGCCATTCATAAATCCTCTCCCATGGGATAGTAAAGAGTCCATTGTATGCACATTGCACACTTCAGGATCTCGTAAGAAGTAGTAGGTCATCCGTATGATTTTTGGCTACTCTTTTACAAGTACTGTGAATGTGGACATACTTTTTTTTTTTCACATACTGTTTTTCGCCTAATATATACTATAGTAGGGAAATACGCGATTTTGAACACAGTGGTGCAACCGGAGCTTCCAACGGCAGCTGCAGAGACGCAATGACTTTATCAATCAGTGATTGGCTCTATTATTTAGAAGGCCTGACTTATTCCACCATATCATCATGTTCACTCTCATTCCACTGATTTTTTTCTGACATGTAATAGTTGCATTATAGGCAGGTAGCATGTGTTATGCTTGTGATGGAGCAAAATAACATAGCGCTCTGACTTTAAAAAAAAAAAAAGAAATGTTACAGGCAAAATCATGCAATTCCACTTTTAACAACTTCTCCATGTAAATGTAAGTAGTAAACGCTCAGATTACATTTATTAACATTTTAAATGCAGAAGATGTATTGTTCATTGTTAGTTAAATGTTAACAAATGAAATTGTATTGTAAATTATTACTGTCATTTTTTACACTTTATCAAGAATAAATGAAGCACAACCACAGCATAATTGAAAGCACAGTTGGGGTAAACTTCAGTTAACATTGATACCTCTGTGTCCGCATCTGTAGCCTTCAGCTCGAACTCAGTGATGGTCTTCCTCACTCCTTCCTGCACCCTCATCCCTGGCACCTGTAGGACTGGCAGAGAGTCGTCCACCGGCCGGATGGTGATGTAGAATGTCTGTGAAATCTGGAGAACAACAGCACAGCAGTAATGAAATAATTAAATGCTCAGAAATTGAATCTAGATATGAGCTCAATTGTTCTGCAGCATAAAATCTAATTTCCGACTAATTAGGTTTATGTAATAATCAAATCAGAGCAGAAAGAGAGAGAGCATAAAGAAAAGCAGACCAATGTCAGCTAAAATGAAATAGATAACGCAAAAACTCATCCTATTTCATAAAACCTAGAAAATTAGTACATTTAAGATGTACTAAGTACTTTACATTATTTTATTTAATCATGTTTTTGTTTTAAAGCATACTTCGTATGCAAAGTTACATGAGATGAAGATTTCAGTCATCAGTAGCCTAACAAAAGCTGTTGTATTTTACATGGATCAGATCACCTCATGTGGGCCGTCATTTTGAGAACAGATGACCAGCTGAATACTACTAACTTAATTTTTGTAACCATACGAATTTTGCTTATGGGATAAATGAATCATGGCTGGCTGTCTAAACTTCTATATGTCAGTATAAGTTTAAGTTGACTGCCATATGTAATACTACACCATTAATAAAAAAATGCGTCTTTAATTAAGCAGCACAGCACAAACACAGAGTGCATTTGCAATTCATTTTCCATTCAGAATGGCAGAAGAGTAGTGTTTCCTACTGGGAGAAGACCCTTTTGTTGGATAACTTGAATGCTCCGGTATGTTAATCTCTTTCAGACACTCACTAGGCAGCCTGTGATTCAAGCTCTTCCGGCCCTAATTAGTGTGTGTGTGGGAGTGTATGTGTTTATAATGGAAAGGAAAGAGGTGAAAGGAAGAGAGTATGAAAAGGTGAGAGGGGGGTTTAGTTTACTCTGAGAGGAAGTGTGCTCAGCATGTGTGCAATGAGAAATAGAAAGAGACATGTTTATCTCCATGTTAGTTATCTTGAAGGATGTGTAATAATATAATATAATATAATATAATATTTTTTTTGCCAAATTATATCATCAGCATAACAATTTGAGTGAAAAGTTCACATGAATTTCAAAATGTCTTAGCCTCTTTCGCATTTATGGCAGCACCCATCATTATTTTAGCATTTATTAATATTTTCAAGTAGGATTTTATTTTATAATTTTTTTAAACTTTAGTAGCTTAAACAAAAACAATATTTTTAATAGTTAATAGTTAACAGTAACAACACTGACCAGCACTCAAGCTGCAGATATTCAACAATTTTGTATAAAACCTGATAATTATGTTCTCCAGCGTGATTGGAGATGATCCAAAGAGCATTATGTCAATGGAGAGTCATAAAACACAAAATCTGTGTGTGTGTGTGTGTGCACCTCATTTCCTCCATCAGATACAGTAAAGGTGAAGTCATCGGAGTGTGTCTCCTCTTCACTGGTATGGACATACTGAATGTTGCGGGAGGCCAGGTCAGCCTGGGTAAACGTGCTGATCCTTGTTCCTGCAACAGGATCAAACAGTGCAAAAGTCTTCAGTGACCAGCAGCCCACCACTTCATATTCTGCACTTGGTATCAAATAATAATGTAAGATCAATTGCCACCATTCAAAATATCCCACAGGTCAACTGCAATGGATGAATAAAACATGCACTACAGCAGAAATCCCATTGAGAGCAGTCCGGGCAACACCAAGAAGGACGGGAAGAAAATGGAAATCTGATCTTCACCCATGACACCCTGATAGAGATCAATAGGCTCAATGGGTTCTCCGTCTTTATTTTAACATGATGTTTAGATACGAAACATGCTATATATCTTCCATGCAATTTATAAACATTCCCTGGCAGATGTGGCCAGCTTTTATTAATTTACTGCTCTGCTGAACAGTCCACACCGCACTGGGACTACAAGCTATAAATATATATTATTATGACCTCTTAGGCTGTTCAGATAAAATCTTTGATAGAGACAGGAATAACAATGATGCTCTAGTCTAGTATGTGTATTTGTGGATGAGCAGAGGTATGTACGTGTATGTAGTCTTGTACATATGTGGCAGAATTGTGACTGTGTGAATACAGACCATACAGTATGTAATAGTGAAACTTCTCCAGTGACCAGCACTGGAATCAAATAATAGCGTAAACTCATCCACCACCATTATAAACCCACCACGGATCAACTAAATGGCCCTCTAAAGGATAACAATAATAAATAATAAATAGTTTTACGAAGCTACTTTCAAACTGTAGATTGCCAAGGTACAAGCTATCCATAATTCAATTAAACTACTCTTTTGGAAAGTAGCAAGCTACACCACAAGCTATAAATAAAAGGGCATAACTGAAAGTCTTTTTTATGTAGAACCAAGGACATCACTAGACCCTTTTTACTAGGACACAAGCCCCAGTAAATTATATATATATATATATATATATATATATATATATATATATATATATATATATATATATAAATCCTTGTCTGTGTCACGGGGTAGGTGCAGGCAGACAGACAAGCAGAGTCCAAAAAGCTCCAATATACGGGTTTAATCACAAATAAACTGAAGACAGGCAGGCAGAACACAGCGTAACATTAACAACGATCGACAAAGACTGAAGGAAACTGAGGGAACTAAATACACAGGGGAATCAAACATAACAAGGTGGAAAACAGGTGTAACAGATTAACAGGACGCTGAACGGGAGGCTGATGAGGGAGTGAGTTCAGGTGTGGAGACGAGAGGATCCTGGGAAGTGTAGTGCTGGAGACGCAGACAGGACGGTGCAGACGAAGACTGTGACAGAACTCCCCCCTCCCGGGAGGCGTGACCTCACGCCGCATAACAGAGGAAGGAGGGGGGACGAACTGGGGGCTGGGCGGGGCGTGGCCAGGGCGGAGCAGGCTGAGGGCGTGGCCAGGGCGGAGCAGGCTGAGGGCGTGGCCAGGGTGGAGCAGGCTGAGGGCGTGGCCAGGGTGGAGCAGGCTGAGGGCGTGGCCAGGGCGGAGCAGGCTGAGGGCGTGGCCAGGGCGGAGGAGGCTGAGGGCGTGGCCAGGGCGGAGCAGGCTGAGGGCGTGGCCAGGGCGGAGCAGGCTGAGGGCGAGACCAGGGCGGAGCAGGCTGAGGGCGAGACCAGGGCGGAGCGTGATGAGGGCGAGACCAGGGCGGAGCATGATGAGGGCGAGACCAGGGCGGAGCAGCTGGAGGGAGGACCCCTGGTGGAGCCGATGGAATCGGGGCTGACAACACCAGGGGGCCGACTGACAGGGGCGGAGCAGATGGGAGAGGAGACCAGGGTGAAGCAGAGGGACCGATGACATATGGTGCTGAGGAGGGACCGAGGGACCATGGTGACACCGCAGGCTCAGGTGACGGAAGTGACGACAGGGGCACAGAGGGACACGGTGAGGTCAGAGTGCGTGAGGGCTGACGGGTGACTGGAGGGAGTGAGGAGTCCAACTGAACCGGGGGGGTGACATGACGGGGCGGAGCCAAGGGAAGGAAGTCCAAAGGTGAAGGGAGGATGACGAGGGAGTGCAGGGAGTTCGGAGGGACGAGGGAGCCTGGCCGAACTGGTGGACTGTGGGACCATGGAGGAGCTGAGGGAGGTAGCAGCCACGGGGAAGCCGATGGGACCGGGGGCCGAGGAAGTGTCCAGGTGGAGGAGGTGGGAGGCGAAAACTGAGGATCCAGCGACCAGGCAGGGTCAGGGGAGCAGGTAAACGGAAGAGCTGACGGATGACTGATGGGAGGAGGCGGGAGAGGGAGGCTGGGTGGGATCCTGGTCTCTGGCGCAGGCTGGACGATCTCTGGCGCAGGCTGGACGGTCTCTGGCGCAGGCTGGACGGTCTCTGGCGCAGGCTCTGGCTGGACGGTCTCGGGCTCTGGCTCTGGCTGGACGGTCTCGGGCTCTGGCTCTGGCTGGACGGTCTCGGGCTCTGGCTCTGGCTGGACGGTCTCGGGCTCTGGCTCTGGCTGGACGGTCTCGGGCTCTGGCTCTGGCTGGACGGTCTCGGGCTCTGGCTGGACGGTCTCGGGCTCTGGCTCTGGCTGGACGGTCTCGGGCTCTGGCTCTGGCTGGACGGTCTCGGGCTCTGGCTCTGGCTGGACGGTCTCGGGCTCTGGCTCTGGCTGGACGGTATCGGGCGCTGGCTGGACGGTCTGGACGGGGCTGGTCGAAGCCAGCGAAGAGGAGAGCCCCGGCTCGGCGGGGCTGGACGGAACCAGTGGAGAGGAAGGCTCGAGCGTTGGAGTGGGGCTGGTGCCGTCATCGATGGTGTAGGGAGATCCGCAGGACACCAGCACCCACTCCACATATGCTGCGAAACTCCCCGGGGGACCGTTCCCGGACAACTGCGCTCTGGTGGCGGTGTTGAGGCCAGCATAAAGAAAGCTGCAGAGGCTGTCGTCCGGGAAGGTTGTGGATGGAATGAGGGAGAGGAAATCCATCAAATGGTCCTCCAGGGACCGGTCCTCCTGCTCCAGGCAGAGAAGTTGAACCGCCACGAAGGAATCCATGTTTTAATCCCAATTTGGGGGTCGATCGTTCTGTCACGGGGTAGGTGCAGGCAGACAGACAAGCAGAGTCCAAAAAGCTCCAATATACGGGTTTAATCACAAATAAACTGAAGACAGGCAGGCAGAACACAGCGTAACATTAACAACGATCGACAAAGACTGAAGGAAACTGAGGGAACTAAATACACAGGGGAATCAAACATAACAAGGTGGAAAACAGGTGTAACAGATTAACAGGACGCTGAACGGGAGGCTGATGAGGGAGTGAGTTCAGGTGTGGAGACGAGAGGATCCTGGGAAGTGTAGTGCTGGAGACGCAGACAGGACGGTGCAGACGAAGACTGTGACAGTCTGATGGTGGATATTGCTATATACCGACCTGATAATCATTTTCCCTGATAATATTGCAGCAAACATGTCATTACTGTTTTTTATCAGTTGTTTCAAATGAATTGAATGAACTGTCTGAACAACATTCACTAGAATGAATTACATGGACATTACACATTTCGCTATACTACATCTATTTAGCACTACAAAATGAGATAGTGGACATTTTTGACGAGCGTAATTATTTCCCTAGCTTGCTCAAGGATAATTCTTCTAATATGGCATTTAACAGCAATGTACAATTCTGTTATGCTACACTGCTACTTGTTGGACAAAGTAGCTTGCTACTGGAAAATCCACATTATTTTGAAAGCTGAGCTACTACTTTGACATTGAATTATATAGTTCAGTTAACAGTGTCACCACTTTTGCTTAGTCACTGCTACAACTGAAGTATGGTGAGTATATTTGTCCGTTTTTGTGTACCTGGTTTGCTGGAATGTTCTAGATGGCCAAGTTGGGGCTGTTTGGTGATTCGATAAATAAGTTCATCTGGTTCACTGTCCTGATCTGTAGAGGAGAGCTGCAGTGTTGTGATCTTCTTCAAGGTGTTCTCATCCAAAACCAAACCTTTATTAACCACCACGGTGGGAGGAAGTCTGTCCTCTGAGAGAAAACGAGATGGGAATGTTTCAAAATAACTTTCTTCTAACGTTCCTGAACATGCACTTTTCAATGTACCAAAATAAATTCTTGGCTCACCCAGAACACTAATGAAGAAAGACTGGTCAATGACTCTGTTGCCCTCGGGATCTTCAAGGTTGAACTTGAAAGAGAAGCTGCCTCCACTTTCTCCCTTTTCATGAATGTATTCCACATGTCCTAACAGACGAGGTGCAAAACCATGTGAGACAATGCATCTCTGCATAGAAATTTCCTATGAATGAAAGTGAGAGCGAGAGAGAGAGAGAGAGCAATGTAGGAAAAAAACCTTTGTTAATGTCATCCTGGGTGAAGCTGGTGACAGGTCCTTTGACAGTTATCTGAGCCTTGTTTCTGCCTGTATTCAGCAGCAGGGATCCCACACTCAAGTCTTTAGTGAGGGTGAACCGCAGCTTAAGGTTATCTGAATCTATATCCGTTCCTTTCAGATGCTGCTCTGTGATCTTAGATGAGGAACCTGCCGGGAGGAATGAGCAACGGTAAGAGAAATTACACAGGTATTTGAGTTATTTATTAACATCAACTCAGTGTAACTACTGTAGGTATGAACAAAACTGCAGTGGTTCTTAGAGTGTGGGATGCTTTTCTAGTTCACAAATAAGTCTGGAAGAGGGAGATTAAAATTGCATAATGGCATAATTTCGGTCTTGTCTTCACACAAAGCTGTTGAATGGCTTCAGAAGACTTTTTATGTGCTTATTTTATGTGACTGTTATGTGCTTCTCATCCATATCTTTTTGTGTTCCACAGATAAAAAAATACAGAAATGATATGAGAGAATGATGAATGATGAATTTCTAGATTACCTCTTCCCCAAATATTGCTTTTGGAAAGTTTGGAAACTTTGTCATTAATTGATCATCATTTTTTGGATAATTTAAAATTAATTTCCTAAAATTAAAATATTTTTGTAAAAGAAAATCAAACAACATTGTGGACCTACTTTTTATGATTGGGGAAACAGAAAAAAACACAATGCAATTTTCATTGTGTTTTTATTCTTCAATAAAACCAAAAAAATGATCAAAAACTAACTAAGTAATATCATTTTTCATGATTCAATAATATTAGTACAGACCATTTGAAATAATACTAATAGAAGATCTGCTTATGGTGAGGAGTTGGGCAGTATCGGGGACAGCAATAGTTTTTCTTGTTTCAAATAGTTGTTTTTTGTTTTTTACAGATTACTGTATGCTTAGAAGAAGTGATGTCAGCACTTTCCATGTGGCAAGTCTATTTTTACACTCATTTCAGAAAGTGAAGTTAGAGATTGACTAAATTACGCTATTTTGAAGACTACTAAAAATAAGCATCCTAATCAATCAGTAACCCTGTAATGTTATGTAACCTGCTGCAATCTGTAGTCCTCTGTTGATTGTGACTCTAGGGCCTTCTCTCTTCCTAATATCCATGCTGAACTCAAGACGGCCCATCTCTGTGTAAATGCCGTCTGTCACAGAAAACTGGACCTCATCGGTCCCAGAGCCACGTCCGTCAGGGGTGTAGACCAGCAGCTCGTCTAGAACATCCTGGTAGGTGAAGGTGGATCCCTGCTGAAGAATCCTGCCGTTCTCTAAAGGTTGAGAGTAAAACTGCCTTCTGCGAAGCTTCCCTATGGAGACACAAACACAGAGAAACATTGCAAAGAAATGGAAATTAATATGCTCCTTCTCACTGTTTCCCATCAAACACAGCATAAACACACATTTTCAAATAAATGTGCACTTCACCTCTGATGGTCCCTCTATGTCATTTTTTGTATAGCGGCACTGCTGTCATAACACTCTGACACTGGCTGTTTCAGTTCTGTCAGGTCCAAACTGCTTGGAACACCTTGACATGCAAGTTTAAAGCCAAAGTTTGTTATTTCACACTTAAAGCCCTGTTTTAAGATTATTTCTGATGAAATAGAACGGTTAAGATAAAAATTTTGACACATGCTGCTGTCCCGAGAATTTTCGATTTCTGTGGTTGCACCCCCCCCACCTCTACAATAGTTGCATGGGTGTGAAAGATGCTTTCCAACAGGTTTTATCGTAGTTTTTGTCTAACTCCATTCACTTGGGGCAAAAACTAAGATAAAATCTGTTGGAAAGCATCTTTCGCAGCAATTTTTGTGTGAGCATATCAGTGAACACCACAGACCACTCAGTGAGTTTCAAGTCTTTGTAAACTGAAGTGTAATGTGTTTTAGACAGGATTGTTACAGTGCACCTACTGTATGCAACCCATTGTGGAAGTGGGGGGGTGCAACCGCAGAAACGTAAAATTCTCGGGACAGTAGTATGTGTCACTGTCAACATTTTTATCTTAACCATTCTATTTCATCAGAAACGATCTTAAAATAGGGCTTTAAGTGTAAAATACCGGACTTGTCCTTTAACCAATAAAGCCCTGTGGGTCGTGGCCTTTCCATCGGTTCTCTAGTCAACGGCACAATGACAAGAACATCAATCAGCCACACAGGAGCGGTAATGTGACAAATAATGGATGTTTGCTGAAGGACGGCCATGAAAGAGTGACAGCCAAGGGAATGGAGTGAGAATATGAAGAGAAATAGAGAAAGAAAGAGAGGCACTGACCATATGAAGGCTTCTTGATGATGGTGAGGAGAAGCTCATTCTCAGGTGTGTCCTGGTCCAGCACATTTAGGGAGGAGTTAGTGATGACAACACCGGAGTTCTCCTCCACTTGGATGCTGTTTACTGAGATAATTGGTACTCTGTCCTCCTTGGTGTGCTATAAACAACATCACATAACATATTATATGCAAACCTGACAAGTCAGGAAAGAGAGGGAGGAAAGGCAGCTTTGAATCTACGTCTCAGTGAGCCCAACCATCAAACGTTTATAAGAGGATGTTAAATGAAGTAAAACCAAAGAACCTGTATGTCTTTTAAAGTAATATCAAAATGGATTTTGAAAAATATATTCTGTAAAAAATACATCAAAGAATGATCGTGCAGTCTTAAACTTAAATTATTATTCGGTTTTTATGCATGCACTGGTGTATGCATGCAGGGCACATCAAATAATAATTTGAATAAAAATATCAGGTAGATATTGTCATCAGCATAGTACACACATCTGTACACCCAGTTTGTACATTAGTTTGTCCACAAGGTGGCAAAACTAGTCTGGGCCATTACTTCACAGTCAAATAGGGAACAACAACAAACCGCTGGAGACAACAATAACATTAGACATGTGTTGATGAGTGCCTGTGTGAGGGAATTAAGAAATAACTTTTTTTCTGTCATAACTTCTAGAGAGAAATAACGCAGACATTGGACAAACTTTCTAGTGCTAGTATCAACCGCCTGTGTTTCTGCGCACTATCCAATAGAGTAAACTTTGAAAGGCTACACATTCAACTGTAGCAGCTGTATGCTAAGCGTACATGTAAAAACTGAAGTATAGTTCTGTGTTTCAAATATACCTGGATGTCTATGGTGACATCAAAAGCCTCGGTTTGACTTGATCCATCACTGATGTAAAAGCTGAAGACATCCTGGCGGATGTTGGCTTGTCGGATGTTTTGGACGTAGAAAATATGGTCTGAAGTGAGGTCTTCTATAGTGAAGGGGATGTCAGGGCTGATCATGCGAGATCCACCGATCAAAGCTGGACACAAATGACACACCTCAGCGTGTTGAACAAACGCAGCACTTTGAGCTTGAGTTTAGTCTCATAGTTCTGAAGACTGCAACGTTTCTGGGACTAATTTCCAAACAAATAATTGATCATGGAACAAAAACAACAACAGAAATGGTCACTTTCTAGACTAAACAGAGAGTGACTGTCAGTTGGCAGATTGCTAATATGTAGCCCTCAATGTGGTCATGGGGTCTATACGACCCCAATCGACTTTTACTTAACAAAAAGGTTCCCTTCATCTCAGTGGAATAATTTTTTTTGACTTTTCATACATTATCTATCTATACACACACACACACAAAAAACTGGACTTGATTCAGTTGTTCTGAAGGTATGTAAAAAAAAAAAGAAAAAGTTACACTCCTGGTCTTCGTTGAAAACCACATTGAAATCAATGGGAAATGTGAAAAAAAAAAAAAAAAAAAAAAAAAACTAAATATACCCCCCCCCCCCCCCCAAAAAAAAATAAAAATAAAAATACAAAATCCGCCATAAATCTGAAAATTTTTACTCAGAAATGAAGGCCTAGAACTAGAGCATAAATGCAATGTATCATAAACAAATGTAATTTTTATATGCTAATGCTAAAGCTAATGGTGTAGTTGAGGAATTGTGTGGTATATGGATACAAAAGTACTTTATATCTCCAAAAAACACAGCTTTAATGAATAGATGAGAAGTAAACAAACAAATGATATATTATTTGTATGATTAAAAATGTATATTTTTTGTACAATTACTCAAATTGTTGAGGTCGTATAGACCCCAAAGCCCAGAAGTGTAAACAGGAAACGAAGACCATTTGAAGTTTAAGAATAAATGGTTGTGAGGAACAAAAACAAAGCCAAAATCATGAAAATGAAAGTAGATACATCAAGCAGAAATCAGAGTTTGCTGGTGTGTTTTGAGTGAAAAACATTTGTTTTGGCTGTCGTTGGGTGTTTATGTTCCACCATGATATGCACCTCCTTTCATCTTCCTTCCTCAAACAGAAAGCCTGAATAAAGATTACTGCTTTAATCTGAATTTCACACATCTATAAATCTCTAGCACTCCAAATGGGTGCTCTGCTCATGAATAAAATTACACCATCAGCAACTAAAACAAAAAAAAAAAGAAGAAAAAAAAAAAAGCCCCGAATGACTCAGAAAAGAAAACTAACATATAATGCTAGGTTATATAATATACACATGGAGACAGTGTTGAGTGATTAACCTTGCTTGGTGTTCTCAATGTGGCCGTATTTGGGTGGGCTGATCAGCCACACCAGCAGGTCCTTTTTGGGCGTGTCTGGGTCTGATGCAATGATGTGATTGGCTGAGAGCTGGACTCTCCCTCCTTCCTGGACCTGTCCATAGGAAACGCCATAAAGAGTTTAAAAATGCTGAAAGAACCAGATCTTAAATTAAAGTGAGAACTATGGTCACCTTAATGCCGCTCCGGACAGTGACTACAGGTGGCTGCCTTTGGGTAGAGGTGATGGTGATAGTGAACATCTGGTTTTCCAGACGGTTGTTCTCACCATCATAGACAACGAAGTGAAAAATGTCAGTGACAGGCTGGTTACCCGTTTCAAAGGAAGTAACATACCTATTTGAGAAAATAAATAAAACAAATCTCACTATTTTCAACCTTCTTCTTCAAATTCTGAAAGAAATAGAGCTGGGACACATTAAACTGTTTTGAAAAATTGCTGAAAACACAAGTTAAATGTTCCATCTGTTTAAAAAGCTTAAGAGGATAACAGTCAAATATGGGCAAAGACATAATCGCCTAAGAGAATTGTTTATATTTCATAATATCTCAGCAGGCATCAACAATTTAAAGCAATTAAAGCAGCTTGTGTTGACATGCATGTTGAGCCGCCCCAAGGAGTTCAGCTCGCCAAACATTATACAAGCCTCATTTATGGAGTCAATATTAACATAGCAGAACTTAATGATCTGAGAAACACATTGATAAAAATATCATGCCACATATTCAAAACAACATGAATATGCAGTAAAATTATGATAAAAATGAAAGCAAAATCAAATCTAAATTCAATTATCGTAAAATATATGAGAATAACAGCTGCTAAGAATATAAAATACATAAATAGGGAAGGTTATAGTTAACTAAAACTAAAACCATAAAAAACCTTTGATACTTTAAATAAAGTGAACTGTTAAATGAAAAAAAAACTGTAAATTATTTTATTTTAGCATTTTTATTTTCACTTAGTTTAACTTGATGTACTAAATTAACTAAAACGTAAATGAAAATGTATAAAGAAAACAAGACCTATGACTAAAATGAAAACCAACTTGCTAAAACTTTAAAAAATTAAAAACTTTAAAACTTGATTTAAAAAAAATGATTTAAAATATTAATAAAACTTTAATTTTAATGATACTACAGTTACACTGGATGCAGAGCATTTACCTGATTTTGTGGTTGTTGATGTCCTCCATTGTAAAGGATGAATATTCACTAAGTTCCTCATGGTCTGTTTCAAACTTGTTTTTGGTGAGGATCCCATACATTGGTACAGAAACCAACTGCACAAAAATACTCTCATCTGGAGATGCATCATCCTAAAAGTCATTGACAAAACGCTTTTTAATCATACTGGAAACTACCAATTTTAACTTTTATTTTCAGTCATTGTAAGAACATCATTCCTCACCACATAACCTAAATGTGAACGCCTAATGATGGTGCTGCTCTTCTCCACCACCTCCATGGATAGCAAGGCCTTTGGGTCACGTTTGGGAGCATCACCTTTGACCTCAGACACTAAGACCTGCACCGTGATGGAGGTCAGTGAGATTCCATCCGTCACAGAGAAGGTCATGGAGTCCTCCTCGGTGGTGAGACCGGCATGCTCATACTGCAGAACGTTCCTGGTGACGTCATTGGAGGTGAAGGTGTCTCCTGAGGTGGAGGAGAATTTTGATAAATAAACTAAAGAAACTGAAGCCAAAAAGTACAATAAAGAAGAACACACAACACTGCTGCACCTACCATTGACCATCTGGACCTGAGAGCCAAGGTCGACTCTTAGGAGGGTCCCATGCAGCGGCCCCTCCACCAGCTCAAACTCCAGCTCTTCAGCGGCCGTGTCAGCATCTGTCACCGCTAACTGTCGCACACCTACACAACATGGAAACAAGCCCAGTAAGATAAAACGCATAGACAGTAAAAGAAATGGACACAGCGACCCGATTTACTTCAACGGAGAACATTGAAGTGCTAAAAGCTGATTGCCAGGTGTACTGTGCAGACTCAAACGGAGCCTGTCACATGAGCAGCCTGTCTTCTAGTAGCTGTGCCGAGTGAAATAATGAATAATACTGAATAATTCCCTTCCGAATCTCATAGAGACGAAGAGAGTGAGTTTTAGCTGTCCATGAGCTAGCAGCAGGATCAACTTTATGACCCCCCCCCCCCCCCCCCCCCCCCGAATGCCTGCATGCTTGTTCTCCAGTCTATACGCTAATTTCTGTACTGTGCGACGGAGTGTCGATTCGTTATGACACAATCGTTAACCTATTTTTGCAAAAACTGCTTCTATGGGGCCATAACGTAAGATACAAGGTAATGGAGCCTTTTATAAATTGTCGTGTTTCTTTAGAAATAAATATAGGACAAATGGAGTCTTTGGACGCCTCAGATTTAAAGTTATTCGCTGTCAAAGTGACGCCAAAATGAATGGGAGTCAATGGAAATGCTAACAGCAGGTGAAGTTCTGCTACAATGGCGGCTCTCGCGAGGCTTCAACTTCCGGCTGATGGATTACCCCCTTGATGAAAAGGGGAAGATTTTATTTTAATATTGTGCTGACTGACGTTTTACTGACATCTAGTGGTGTGGATGTAGCCTCATCCGAAAGGAAAGGTTTTCAGTTACCAATGTCATTGTAGAAATGTGCAGGAAAATATTATTTTTTTATTCAATGAGTAAAAGTGTCCAACAACAAGTGGTTAAGTGAGAAAAAATAGTAGTTTTCAACAAGTCATGTGATCTCTAAATGGTGGCTTCCATATGACCTGCCCCATGAAAAATGAAATTGCTTTTATTAAGGTTCTGATGACTAAAGTCTCATGTGAAAATGATTTGAAACGTTTCTCAAAGGAGCTACTCAGTTCAAAACTTTAATGAGGTGTAAAACTTTTTAATGAGGAAAAAAAAAAACCATAATGACTGGACCTTTAAAATACTGGTTCATTCACTGCAATTACTTTGTTGCAATACTCGTTTCCTTACCCACTGGTGTCCTGCCGCCAAGGCTGACCTCCAGCACCGGATCCAGAATCTGAAAGACCGGCGGCTGCTGATGATTGGCCAACAGCAGAATAGCAAAGTCCATCTCTGGAGTGGTGTGCTCTCCATCAGACACTAAAATAAGAGAGTGTCTCAGAATAAGTGAATCATGCACAAAAACACTGTTGACCTTCAACACAGTTCTTTCTATTGCACTTCAGATGAATGAATGCAACAGACTCAGGAAGGATGAACGACAGAACAGAGAACAGACAGAAAAGAGAAAAAGAAATTCTTTTTCATCACAACCTCATCCTCCAGAGTCCAGACACTACACACAAGATGTGAACTTAAAGGGATAACTTGGGACATACAACTAATCAACATGCATACGTAATATTCTTTCTCTATAAATGTCAGCACTAAAGTGTCCGTTCTGCCTCCACTTTTGAATCCGTGTGACCAACTTGCCAAATTTGAGTGGGTAAATCTTAAGCTCTCACACGAAATTCCCAATCATGAAAATTCAGTGAACTATGGCAAATGTGACTATGCATTTAGTTGTTTATTTTTTTTAAACATTATAGTTTAAATGAGAAACACAATAATTTTAAGATTTTAAGAGTTTACACTGCATTAAAAATGTAAGTGGCAGACATTAAATTGTCATAATTTCATATTGAATTGTGGTTAGTATTGACCTTTGTACAGTAACCATTTACAGCTGCCTTGCCTTTCCAATTGTTTTGTGATTGTGTGTGCATCTGACTGCAAACAAAACACGGTTTGGGTGTCAAAACCATAGACATAACGGCGTCGCCATATTGTGGAGGGCAACTTTCTCATACTTCTCATAACGAGAATTGAGATAAATGCCTGTTTGCTACTTGGGGCTGTACAAATCACCACACAATTGAAAACAGGTCTCATGGAATTATCTTTCACAATATAATATTATACTATGTACTTGTGATTTTATATTTACTATTACCTCTCACTTTATCTTATATTTACCATATTTGCATTGCACTGTAGTTGTACCATAGCATAAGTATTACCATAAAGGATCCATCAGTTATCTTTATTATTGCTAAAATCAGGTCAATCACAGAAAATGATTTTTCCACAATAAGAAACCTTTATTTAATGTGAGTGTATTTAATGAATATAATGTGAAAATTAAATTATATCTTAGTATTGGGATCTTCACAATTCTTATCCAAGAATAAAAGCCAGATACATGACGAGCCTGAACTTTGACAATTCCTTATTTAAAAAACAAAACAAAACAACATATATATGAAGAGTTCAGATGCAAAAGCCTCTAAGTGCCATTTGAAATGTTCTTCTAGAATGATCATTTTTATCAAGCTTGTATATTTAAGTTCAGTGATTTCACTTAAATGGCAATGATAATTACCTATTAATTGTTATTTAAGTGAAATTACTGAACTTAAATATACAAGTTTGATAAAAATCATCATTAAAGAAGAAAATTTCAAATGGCATTTAGAGGCTTTTGCATCTGAACTCTTCATATATAACTTATATATACAACTTTTTTGAGATAAGTTTTGAGATAAGTCTTTTGTTTTTACCCAGAAAAACCGCAGCTCACCGTTTACTTGCATTTGATTACAGTGCAGTCTTGCCCTCTGCAAAATGGCGGACACGTTGACGTATCGCAGCAACATTCCAAAGCGGCCAATAGGGCTACTATGTATTTATTATGTCTATGGTCAAAACAACTGCACAGTGCTTTTTAAATCTAAAGAAAAAATGGGAGTCTTTTTGTTATGTCATACTAGAATAGTAGGTGATTTGGTTTTAACCACTCTTGTCATCAAAAAAGGATTACTCATATTCATTTATTATGATTTTGCAGTAAACTAGTAGTTGCTATGGTATGCTGGTGGAAATATTATTTTTTTTAAGGCTAGATGTGATGAAGCCGTTTCCCAAACCACAGTCACAATTTACATACAATGCAAATGAGACAAAACAAAGACCTTGATCCTGTCAGAACAACGAAAAAAAGAAGAATAATAGAATGTGAACAGAATATTTGAATTCAAACTGTGGATGCAAACAGAAATCCACTGCTGAGCCAAGAGTCTCTATGTTTTATGACAATGTTTGATGTTTTCCGTCAGTTAAGAATACATATATAAGAGAGGAATAAAAAGGTCTTTCAGCATCGACTCCTGATACTGCTGTTCTTAGTGTTACGCGCCATCCAGACATAGAAGGGCATATGAGAAGTCACAGCCCTGATTCATGTGCTCTGCAAGAAGAAGATGGATGCACAGTCGTATTCTGCTGTCAGGGGGAATAAAGCGTATGGATGGACATCAGAAAGAGAGAGGGAATTATACTCCTCTTAGGGGAGAGAAGGTCCCATAAATAAATAACAGAAACACACCAGGGAATGTGGGATCAGAGGCACAGAGGGATCTGTACATGGTATTTGAGAGGAAGAAATTAATTCTGGGTCTGCTGGAAGCTTGTAAGGAAAGGAAGAATAAGTCAGAGTCACAAGGGGGTTACAGAGGGCAAAAGTGATAATATACCTGTGAAATGAAGGCTCACTGACTCTGGTAGACCTGTAGAAATGGAAGATTGTTAGTTGTTACTTTCACACACACAACTGCTAACAAATCACAGTGATTAGCAAGCAGGGTGAGAAATTATTTCATATTTAATTGGTTACCCCGTTGGGTTTGACAGCTCAAGCACCAATTAGCGTCAGAGTACTAATAAATAAAAAACGCGCTGACATATTTGCTAATTAACTTCCCATACAAACTATATGCATTTCAAATTAATGAGCGTGTCATTCTAGTATTGCTTGCTACTATTGTTACATTCATAGAGCACTGTAAAAAAAAATAAGACTCCAATTGAACCAATGTTTTGGGACTCAATTGTCTAGCTGAATTAATAACAGAACTGTAAATTAATGAATTTGAGTTGTATTAAAACCTATTACACTACATTACACTAAACATAATAAAATATTTATTCTCTAATGCTCAACAAAGCTGCATTTATTTGATTAAAAAAAAAAAACAGAAAAATATCGCTAAATATTACACGTTTTATTTTATTTATTTTATTTTATTCCTGTGATGTCAAAGCTGAATATTCACTCCCGTCTTTGTTGTCATATGATAACTCAGAAATCATCCTAATATACTGATTTGGTACTTAAAAAAATAATAATAATAATAATAATAATGTAGTAAAGTAAAAACTAACCTGCAAATGAGTACTGATAAAGTTCCTGAAGGTGGGACGGTGCTTGTGGGGGTCTGTAGATAATTTTGCCACCGTCTACATCAGCCTGGGTGAAGAGGCGCACATGATGGTAAGGTCTGTCCCTGTGCTCCAGCACACCTAAAAGAGGAGAGCGACATCATAATTTTTTTAAACGTGAGAAGGTTCATAAGCATTCTATTAATAATTCATATTTAAAACAGATAAAACATCTAATCCATGAAAGGATATGAAACATATTATACAACCACAAAAGAAGCTTCTCCATTACACCAAGTTCCACCTTTGAAATCATGCACTATTAATTTAATGATACAAAAAGGAGAACAAAACAAAACTATCAGGCTTTCATTGTGCCTATGAGTGTCCTTCCCTTCACCCCTATGACAATAATAGAGGTTTAGTTACCATGGCCTGAGGTGAGTGCTTTGGTGATGTTGTAGACAAGCTTGTCGCTGGGCGTCTCAGAGTCAGTGAAGGAGAGAGCAGAGGGAGATATCACAGTCACACGATCTTCCAGTGCCTGCACACACACAGCCAAAAACGTTTACACTGATCAACACAGTCAGACTGTCTGCAGTCAATTGTCATATGGGTACCAAGACTGCATTTATTTATATAGTATTACAACCAAAATTAGCCATATTCTATTACAATCAAAATGTAGTTTATCCATGCTGAATTTTCAGCAGTCATTACTCCAGTCTTCATTGTCACATGATGCAAGTTATTACTGTCAATTTTGATCAATTGAATGTTTCTTGATAAATAATTTTTTGGTCAAAAAGAAAAAAAAAATCATATTGACCTTAAGCTTCTTTTCCCCATTTAACTGGCGAGGTGTTTTAAGTGAAAAACAAAAACATAAAAACATTTGACAAACCAGAAATATAAGTAAAAAAAGAAGAAGAAGCAGGTTCAAAGTATGAATACACTGAATTTTAACTCCCATTTAACTAGACAGAGAATCCGGTAACACTTTACAATAAGGTTCATTTATTAAACATTAGTTAATCTATTAACTAACCATGAGCAATACATTTGTTACTGTTTTTGTTGATCTTTGTTAACGTTAGTTAATACAAATCCAGCTGTTCATTGTTTGTTCATGTTAGTTCACAGTGCATTAACTAATGTTAACAAGATTTTAATAAAGTTTTAGTAAATGTTGAAATTAACATTAACAAAGATTAACAAATGCTATAGAAGTATTGTTCATTCTTAGTTAATGTTAACTAATGTAGTTAACCTTCTTGTAAAGTGTTACCGAGAATCCTTTAGTCTTTTCATGTCCTGCTGTTTGAATCTTACAGTAATCTGCAGGTCGGCTCCAGGTGAGATCTGAGGCATGCCGGGACTTTGAGGCATCACTCCTATAGTGAAGGTCTGCTTATCACTCAGAGTCTCTGGATAAACCTCACTTGAAACCTGTCAACAAAAGTACCCATGCATGAACAAACATTTATGAACTAAACAAATACCACAGAGGACAAGTGTGTTTCCTCAAGAATTTATTTATTTTTAAATATTTGTAAAAAAAAATTGTCTGTGTGGACCGAAATAAATTTTGTTGAATTGGGGAAGGGGGGAATTACAAATCGTGAGCAGACACCACAAAAATAGGCTTGAAAAAACACTTCATGATCACACAAACACCCCTGAGGACATAAAATTAAACCATGTCAAACCATTAAAACTCAAATCTTATTTAATGAAGTCTGTGGCACAGGGTGCAGCCTCAGGCAAGATGTGAAGAAAAAAGAACAAACAAGATGGGAAAGCAATTTTCTGCAGGAGACAAAAACACTGTTGTGTCAAGAGTCATTAGAGGTTTAAGCTGATTGATTAACTGTGATTGAATGTCCTTTAATGCTGCTTACACTGATTTGAAAGTGGATTTGAAGACAAATTAGCTCTTTTATACCGAAGTAATGCAGTGAGGCTGGTGAAGGAGAAGTAGGACAGATGGACAAATTGGCCTAAGTGTGTGAAGCAGAACTGAAGTAAAATGGAGAAAATAGTCCAATAGTGTGAGAGACAGGAACAATGTGTTTATCTTCCTAAGAGGTTTGTGTTCGTTTTGTCACTTGTAACAGGAGATACACTGATCTAAAAGTCAGATTTTGGGTGTGTTTTTTTTTTTTACAAGGTTTTTTTTACATCTCCTGAGCAATCTTAATTCATATCAACACAATGTTCCCTGCATATCAAGATGCCCTTAGTGTTTGTAGTTGTATAGTCGATAACCCTATTGCTTTCAAAAAATACATGATTGCAGTAAAATTTACTTTTTGCGTAAATCAAATACAAAATTGTTTTTAAATTTAATCATAAACCCAGCCAGATTAACCTTTGATTCTACATACTGAGCCGCAGTGCTCTTGCTGAAGTGACAGTACACTGTATGCCTTGGGTTATATTTATGCAGCAGTGTGTCTCACCTGAAACTGAAAAGTGTCTCTCTGTGTTCCAGAACCATAGTGTCTGTACCAGACAGTTCCTTCATTAACATCTTGCTGTGTAAATGAGCTGGTGGGTGTGGTGTCCTGACCAACTGGGAAAGACTGCCATGCTTCCACAGGACCATCGGCGGGCATAGACACCAGCACGATCTCTCCTAGACACACACAAGTTTCCTTTAGAAACAATCATTTTACTGTAGTGCATGGCACTGAATTGGGTTCAGAAAGAAAGACAGACATAGAGTAAGAAATTCTAGAGTCAGATAATGATGATGATGATGATGATGATGATACCGTGTTTGGGCTGTCCACTCTCAGAATAAATGGTGTACAGGATTTCAGAGTCACTGGCTCCTTGGAACTGAGCATTGAGACACTTTTTAGACAGCTGCACCATTCCTCCCTCCCTCACCCAGGTCTTAGGCACTGAACGCAGGTGAGGAGTCAATTCAACCTAAAGAGAAGCCATAATGCACCGTTAATGGTATGTTTATTTCAGCTTATAACAGCATGTAAAGTACCTCATAATAAAATAATAGTTTATACACTACTGTTCAAAAGTAACCGTTCAAATGTTTTTAAAAGAAATCTCATCAGTTTACCATGGCTGCAAAAATACAGTATAACAGAAATGTTGTGAGAAACTATTACATTTTAAAACAACTGTTTTCTTTTTTTAATGTTTAAAATGTATTTTATTCCTGTGATGGCAAAGCTGAATTTTCAGCATCCATTATTTCAGTCATCAGTGTTACATGATCAAAAAGATCCTTGCATTTTACATTGAGGAACATCAAGGCTACACTTCTTATGCCAGGAATCTTGAGTGGACTCTGAACATCCCAACACTAGCTGAGGAGCTCATTGTGGTGAATGAGATCATCTGCTTCACAGATAATCAAAGACTTTCAAGGATGTGGAGAGATGAAAGCTCTGATTCCCAATGGAAACACCTTGGCACCATTCCACCACCTTCCTGCTGATCCTGATCACCTCTCTAAAAGCAGGCTGGATTTATAAGGCAAGGTTTTCACGGAAGAGTTCACTCATGGGTCAAAATTATAGTCTCTTCCTTAATTGAGATATTTGCTGCATTTCATGTAGTGCATTTCTACCTGATATGACCCTTAAAGATGACTTTTGCTTGTGTCCAACACTAGAATCCAACCAATTAATTTTGATGTTACACATCAAAATAAAACATTTTTTTCCCTGACAAAACAAAACTTCTACAGTGAAGATGATACCTGCAAATATTTTCTTTATTTCTTTCTCTAACTTTCTCATCAATTTAGAGATCAAAGAGTGGATAGTGCAGGTATTTGAGGTCTTTAGACTACATTAAATCAAGGATCATTCACCAGTGTTGAGCAATTACACAGATCAGGTACTACAAATGCCAAATAACTTCTCTTCAAAAGGCTAATTGAAAGTCAGCTTCTTCATTTATCCCTTTCTGTCTTTATTGCACAAATCCACATTACAAATCTTTTAAGATCAGTGACTTTGGCTCTTAGCACCTTGTGTTGTGAATGTAATTTGACCTTTCCACTTAATGACATTTATGTGATTGCAAAAGACCTTAATGAGACCTTCATTCAAATCTGCCTGATATAACTCACTGCGATCCTACCAGTAAAAACGTACTTGGTTACTAATATAACCTCAGTTCTCTCTAGAAGAGGGAATGAGTACTGCGTAATAGCCAGTGGCCATATCACCCTGTAGCCCAAGACTGGTTGCCCACTAAAGCTAAGCAGGGCTGAGCCAGGTTAGTACCTGGATGGGAGACAATCCTGCTAGACCAAGCCCACGGTGAGGCCATGCCACTTGTGGAGTGCACTCTAACACCTAAAGGACACTTCAAGCTTTAGACATGTATGCCAGCGCTATGGCATCAACTGTTTACGTTACAGGAGAGGTGTGCTGTAACGTAAACACTGTGCTTGCAGCGTTTGAGGTGGGGGGCACGCAGATCGTGGCGGGCAGCCTGGCCGTGCTCGACTCCCTTATAGCAGTTTCCTGAGAGAGAGCGAGCGGGGCTTAACATGTCTGTGAATGAATGTGATATTACGCAGTACGAGAGAACCTCTCATAAGAGAAATTGTGCTATTAATCAGAAAACAGAGTGTTTACCCTAAAATAGGGCTTCCATTTGTCAAAAGCTGCTGTGGATGGGAGATAAGAGGTTGCAGCAGGGAACAAGGCAGGTGTAATCGGATGACACTACTGAGAGATGTGTGGATAACTGTGTATGGAAGGGGGAACAGAGATTGAAAAGAGCAAACACAGTGCTGCTATCTGTCTATACATCAGCAGAATGAGAGCATGTCAAATAACTAGAAAGAAAGAAGCAATTTCAAGAGAGTGGTGATGATTATGTATACATAGTGGGAGAGAGGCATGAGACAGAGGTGTTTACCTTGTCATGAAAAACACTTTACACATGAAAAACACTCAGGAGTCTTTATCACAGGATTGATCCATTGTGTCTCAATGTGTCAAATTTTTTTAAATTTTTTTTTAAATTGTACCTAAATCATATTTGTGCCATATTGACTGCTACAGGGTACACATACTAGTATATTAAGGTTCAAATACGATCCCGTGAGGCAACGAGCACAGTAGTTGCAACCTCTGTATATTACTTTTCAGCCCTTGGTACTGTGTGTATTGTACTTTGTTGTTGATGTTTATTTGGTTCTGTTCCTTAAAGCTGGAGTCGGCAAGTCTGGCAGATTGAGTGGACTTAGGCAAAATTTCGAATGTTTACAACTCTCATGCCCCTCCCCACTATCAACGAATACCCTCCCACAGAGTTTCTACTCGTCAGTGCTTGTGCACCAGCTTTTCTGTGAATGCGCCCATCACATCAGCATCCATCAACATGATTCCAAAAAGCTGAACTTTATTACTTCATCTGGACATGTTTATACACCTAATGTTACATTCACAAGGATTTCAGTGCAAACTAAGCTAACGAACTTGCCCAACGACTCAATAAACCGGGAGCAGTGTATTTTTGCAAAACAAATAACACGCTCCAGGTGGAGTTAGAAGCTCTGATTTTTTTTTCTCAAACCACTTAAATATGTTGTTCTGGTGGATTATAGTGTTGATTTCACTGAATATGATCAAAAAAATGTTGCAGAAGGTAGCTTTAAACCTATCTTTGTAAAGTGACATTGGGTGTTGGAAAAACGCATTGTAAATAACAATAATGTTATTATTAGTTGAACCCTATGTGATCACAAACAAACACCAACAGTAGACTGTAAACAGTGGTAACCTACAACTTTTACCTTAATGAGCAGTTTCTAGCTTAAAGCCATTTAATAAGGGATTTTCAAACCCAAAACAGGATCCCCTTGGAAGTGATCCAAGTCTTAAATTTTAATGGCAGCTAAATAATTTTAAGTACAAAGACCCATCCATCTCTCTATCCATTCTCTAAACCTCTTGCCTTATGTAGGGTTACAGGGAAGATGGGGCCTTTCCCAGCATCTCAGGCTGAAGGCATGTATAAAGACTTATATATATATATATATATATATATATATATATATATATATATATATATATATATAATTGTAATTAAGTAAAAAAAAACAAAAACGAGTGGTCTGGGGTGTTCACTGATATGCTCACACAAAAATTCCTGCAAAAACTATGATAAAACCTGTTAGAAAGCATCTATTGCAGCGATTTTTGCTAACGCAGAAACCTAAAATTCTCGGGACAGCAGCAATTGTCCAAATTTCAATCTTAACCGTTCTATTTCATCAGAAATGATCTTAAAAAAGGGCTTTAAGTGTAAAATACCAAACTAACCCTTTAAACTTTTGAAAATAAAAACAGATTTGTCTATTAATTTCAACTAATATAAAACTAGGAATGACAATAGGAAAACAATAATTGCATGATCTCTGACCAGTCTATAGAAACTGTAATAATATCAGATTGAGATTTGTTGAAAATCAGATTAAAATGTGTTGAAAATAGTGTGTTATTGTTATTAATTTTAACAATATTTAATTAATATCTTAAATGAAAATGAGTCTTAAGGCTACCACTTCCACACACACACACACACACACACACACACACACACACACACACACACACACACACACACACACACCACCTCCTTACAACCCCTTGGAATTACTTAGACTTTTTTTAGTCCAGTAAAATGTCCAGTAATTTTTTCTAGTTTACTCTCGAGTCTTGAATGATTTCATCATGACAGTGGACATGAAACTCATAAATCAAGACATTACGGAGCGGTAGCCTGAGGTTCAATCATCTAGGTTTTTCAGCATCAGGAATCTAAAATTAGCCAAAAAAAACCTTGGTCTTAGTCCAAAATGCAGAAGAGCCGACGGCCTGATGTTTTTTTTTTTTTTTACACTTACTTGAAAGAACATGACACATTGATAGGCCTATAAATAATTATAAGTGATCTAGTGTTTAGTTATTAGTTATAAACAGCACATTTACAATGATAAAAAAAAACCTCCAACTACAGAAAAATGTAGAAATTAAACAAATTTAGCTGACATTTTTAAAAAACAGGACATGCCCTTTCAAAGAATATAAAACTATATGATAAGAAGAATAGCTCTTCACATAAGTATGATACAAAAGGTTTCATGAAGAATACTTTTTGATCAGGTGAACTGTCTTTTCAAATCTTTTTAAGAGTAAAACCAGTCATGGACGTACCTTTTGAGCAATGCTGATGTGAAACAGGATGTTCTGGTAGCTGTGTCCATCATTGACCTGCAGCAGAAGTCTGTCCCCGTCTCCTTCAGAACCATCATGTACATACTCCAGCTGCTCAAGATCCAGGTCTTCCAGTTTAAAATTGGTTACTTGCACCTCACCATGCACGTGTGTCAGTTGACCATGTTGAGGTGGTTCCAGAACCGTGATGAAAACGTCTTGTGGGTTATCAAGGTCACTGATGTGAAGAATGGACCTGCTGATGACGGCAGTCTCACCAGAGTTAATGTACAGGATTTGGTTGTTGATCACAGTGGGTGGCTGTGGAAGGGGTAAAAGACATTAATATTATATTCAAACTCAGTTTCAGTGAAACACAGAGGAGACAGTCAATCTTATCAGTAAAATATTTAAGATTTCACAATTTAACATTGGGGCCCTAATACCCTTATTCTGTATTCTTTTTCCATCTACGTATTTTCTCAGTTTTATTGTATGAATTTAGGCACACAGAGGTGAGAATTCAGTGCTTGACTATAGTTGCTCAAATAAAAGACAAGACGCATGAAAATGAGGGAAACAGAAGGCTGATTTCTGTGCATTTGAGGTCCAAATGGGACTAACACAGACACAAATGGACAATACTCAATGTTTCTCTAGGAGTGTTTAAAGTGCGTATTTGTGTTCAAGGTCCCTGCCAGGATCCAACATTACTTTGTCTATCACGACTTCATTCTGTATCCTTCCGCATCAACACTTATTTTCCAATTATATTTTTGGGCACTTTTAGTTATAAGCAAAGAAAAGAGATGACAAATGTTGCAGGCCCGATTTGAGTTAGTGTTGTCCAAATTAGCACCAAAGCATTTTGTTAACAATATACTTTTTGTGTAAAGCAACTTAAACTAATTAAGATGTGGAGAAAATCAGGCCACATTTGTTTACCACCACACAGGAAAGACAAGAGCAAATGGTTTATTTGCAAAATACAATCTTTTCCCCCAGGGAGGGATTATTGCATTTTTTACTCTCTTTCTCTAAGGAATAAATCTCTCTCTCTCTCTCTCTCTCTCTCTCTCTCTCTCTCTCTCTCTCTCTCTCTCTCTCTCTCTCTCTCTCTCTCTCTCTCTGTGGGTGTATAGTGTTTTGTATTGCAAGTGGGGTGATTGAAGTTGTTTTCTGTCTAAATATCTTTATATTTTCCGCCTTTTTTCTTTATTTGTTTGTGTTTAGTTAGTGGTAGTTTTTGGTGTGGTTTGGGTCATGTGCTAAGAGATTTGTTTAGAGGTTGGCGAAGTTGTGGGACATTGACGTATTTTATCTACTGTGATTTTTTTTAGTAACATTGAAAATGTAAATGAAGTAGTTGAGCGTGGGATTGTGATTGGTGGTGAGTTTGTTCCTGTTCTTCCCCTCTCACTACCTTCTAAGAGAGTCACCTTGTCTAATGTTCCCCCCTTTCTCAGTGACAAAATAATAACAGAATCTTTGTCACGCTATGGTAAATTGGTATCCCCAATAAAAATAAAAATAAATCCCGATTAACATGGGTTCTCCCCTCTTGAAACATATTTTGTCTTTTAGGAGGTTTGCATATATGATAGTTTTGGGATGATGAGAATTGGATCTTGCACTTAGCTTTAGGGCTGATGATTCTGATCATTTTTGTTTGGAATTGTTGGAATTGTTGTAACACAGGTTAAGCGCATTGCTTGCAGCTCTAGGCAGTTGTGCCAATGCAGTTGAGGCCCCGTCCACAGACCTGAAACTGCCCATTGTGCATGACCACCCATCCGATGGGAAAGGCATCAGTGGAGACCACAGCATGCTTGGACACCTGGACTAGGGGCGCTCTGTCCCGTAGAAAGGTAGGGTCTGACCAAGGAATGAAGGTTTGGCGACAGTGTGGGGTGACTCTGACCAGGAACGTGGCGATCTGCCACACCCAATTCAGGATTCGATCGTGAAGCCAGCGGTGAAGCGGTCTCATATGCAACAGGCCGAGTGGCTTTACTGCAGCTGGGGCAGCCATATGCCCCAGGAGCCTCTAAAAATGCTTCAGTAGGACCGCTGGGCCGCTTGGCGACAAGGCCAAGACGAAGGGTAGGACCTTGTAATGATATGCCCGACCCTCGAATGCAAACCGAAGAAACAGTCTGTGTCGAGGAAGAATTGAGACATGAAAGTATGTCAATCGCTGCAAACCAATCCTGGGGGATGCACTTGAACGGGACTATAATCCCAATAGGTTTTTCTGATCATAGTATGGTACAATGTAATTTTATTTTAAAATTCAATTAAATATAACAGTGCCTATGGCATTTCAATATTTCTTTATTGAATGATAGTTTTTTTTTAATGGCTTAAGTATTTTAGGTGAAGTTCAAATTAGACAGTTTTGCCAACAAACTCGCAACGTCACTATACAGTTTTAAAAAAAATTCAAAAAGAAAGCTCAGTTAGCGGATCTGCTAGAATACAGAACACAGATCAAGATTGGTCAGATCAAGATTCCAAAATATAAATCATATGGATGCACCGTCAAAGTTTCTTTTCTGTTTAGTGAAAAAAAAAAATGGGCAGAAGAGATTGATTAAAGCCTTGCGGTCGGAAGAGGGTCAGGTTTTGCTGAACCCCAGTGATATTTGGAAGAGAGTAGTTGTTTTTTTTACAAAAAAATTTATAGAAGTGAGTATGTAATGGAAGGTGATAAGGACAATGCTTTTTTGAACTCCCTACCAAAGATGTCAGAAGAAGGTAATGTGGCTCTCTCAGGCAGACTAAGTCTGGGAGAGTTATTTAAGGCCCTTCATGACATGGAATGGGGAAATGCTCCTAGAATTGATGGCCTCCCAATTGACTTTTACAAGTCTTTCTGGGTAGAGTTAAGAGCGGACTTGTTACAAGTGCTGAGCGATAGTCTGTCAAAAGCTATGTTGCCGTTGAGCTACAGGAGGGCAGTAATAATGCTAATAACAAAGAAAGGAGATTTAAGAGACAAAGAATTGGCACCCTGTATCACTTCTTTGTTGTGATTACAAACTGCTCTCTAAGGTTTTGTCAAACAGATAGGCTGAAGTAATAAGGCAAGTAATACATCCAGACCTGTCCTACTGTATATCTATTGTTGACCACATCTCTTTAGTTTGGGATGCTTTAGAGGTGTCAAAATTGCTCGATTTTGACTTTGGATTGATTTCACTGGACCAGGAAAAAGCTTTTGATAGGGTTGAGTTTTGAGGGGTGCTATTTGTGGAAAACTGTAACAGCATTCAGTTTTATAAAAATATTTTATTGTGATGGCCCAGGTACTCTATAGTGATATTGAAAGTGTATTGAAATGGAGGTTTATGTGCTTCATTTTAGGTTGAAAGAGTTGTAAGACAAGGATGCTCTCTATCTGGAATGTTGTATACCTTGGCCACTGAGCCTTCATTGATTTTACTCTTGTATTTTTGGCAAAAGTGAATCGGAAGAAATGTGATACACTTATGGGTAAATGGAAAAATTTAAAAACGGGGGAAAGGTGGTTTAAAATATTTGGTGATGACATGACTAAACAAAAGAACTGGAAAGGAGAAAAAAAAGAAAAAATTAAAGGATGTTTTGAGAAATGGAAGTGGCTGCTCCCTAAAATGTCTTATAGAGGACTGACTCTTGTTATCAACAACCTGGTTGCATCTTCACAGTGGCATAAGTTGGCTTGTATTGATCCTCCTCCTCAGATGAAAATACAAGTGATTCTTGTAGACTTTTTTTTGGGATAAACTACACTGGATTTGACAGAGTGTTCTTTATCTACTGAAAGAAGAATGAGCAGAAGGACTGTTTCATTTACTGCCGCTTTCCATTTGCAGTTTCTGCAGAGACTTCTAAATGGTGCATCGGACGTCAGCTGGAGGGCAATGGCCCATATTGTTTTGCAAAACTTTGGAGGTTTCGGGCTAAATAAACATCTGTTGCAACCAAAGCCTTTAAAAAATGGACTTGTCTGTTTTTCCACCTTTCTATAAGAGTCTTTTTAAAGTTTGGAGTCTGTTTTATACTCTGAAATCCAAAAACCTGTACTCACTTTACTGGCTTCAGGAGGAATCGTTAATTCTTGGGGCCCGGTTGGATGTAAATGATGATAACAGTTTTTTTTTTTTTTTTTTTTTTTTAAATTGTGGTTTTAAGCTTAAAGAATCAAAAGTGTTTGTTTTAAGACAATTGTTGGACATAGCTGGAGAGAAATTAGACAATACTGTAAAAGTGGCTGAATTTTTAGGCACTAGATCTATTCGATTAGTTGCTGCTTTTTTAGGTAAGTTAAAGTCTACCCTCACAACAGAGGAGAGTCTAATGTTAAAAAGATTATTCTTCTGCAGTATCTGTTCCTGAAGAAAACGATTTTTCCCTTGTTTGATGATTTTACCAAAGTTTTAAAGGTTTTCCATTTAAAACTTGGGACTCACAGTGGTTGGATTTATTATCTACTAAAGAAAAGATACAGTATTGTATGAAGCCTGTGTAATGGGTTTTAACTTTAAAGAATCATCTGGCAAGAAAATCTGATACACCTTGGAGGAATTTGTTTGGCTTAAAGGAAAGTGTAAAACCTGAATGGAGAGTTCTATATAAACCTCCTTTATCAAAAAAGATTGGTGATTTGCAATGGAGAATTCTTCATGGTATTTTAGCTGTTAATTCTTTTGTTTCTGTTTAAAATGTGGAAGTTAATGTTGATTGTCCCTTTTGTTTAAGAAAAGAAACAATTTTTCATGAATTCGTACAATGTGTTAGACTGATACCTTTGTTTGAGTTTAAAAAAAAATGTTTTAGTGGTTTTAATGAATCTTTTACGGAAACTGTATTTATTTTGGGATTTAAATATAGTCAAGAAAAGAAATACATTTGTCAGTTACTGAATTTTATAATTGGTGAAGCAAAAATGGCTATATATATATTAGTAGAAGGGATAGAAACCTGGTCAAAACATGAGACTTTTTTTAAACATTTGTGTGTATTAAGATGATTGTGAAATAAAGTTATTTTTCAAATTCATCTCTCTCTCTCTCTCTTGCTCTCTCTCTCTCTCTCTCTCTCTCTCTCTCTCTCTCTCTCTCTCTCTCTCTCACTTCTTAGGCTACTGTTATCAATCCGTGAGGGGCAGGGATGTATTTTGGGTGTTATTCGTTGCAATGACATTCATTCGATTTCTGTTGGGGAGCTCAGGTTTCTGTGTGTGTGTGTTCGTTTGGCTGGTGGAGGTCAGTGAGACAGGCAGTTCTCTGGAGGCTGTATCTACAGTATAAAGTGTAACAAAATGCTGCAGAGGAATGAAAGCAAGAGAGATAGAGAGAGGGAAGAGAAGCTGGCTCAGTGAGGATAATGGGCAGTCAATCTATGTTAAGGATGTGGACTATGGGCGTAAGCAGAGACTGTAAAAGACAGAGCTGGTCGCTCACCCAATATGGTGACTGTAGGAATGGAATGGTGTTAAATACATAATTGTTGAGAAAACTGATCTGTCCTTAAGGGACTCCAACCTTTTTATGTATCAGTAAAAGTTTGGACACTCTTGATATAATTCAGATTTTTCAGATAATTTCAGATAATTCAGATACCTAAATATCAATTTCTTTACAAAGCTTAATTTTTATTTATTTTTTAATTCATTCATTCATTTATTCACTTATTTATTTGAGCAAACATTGAAGGACAATTGGCCAACTCAAGTGTCCAGCATAAGTGGCAAGTCTTGTACATTGAGAATGCATCTTAAGAGAGTGTCAAATATATTTGAGTGAGGAGAATGATGAAAGGTTGTGATGAAAAGATGAGCAAAAACGCCCTGATATGGAGACGGTTAGGACAGGTTTTATACAAATATACACTAAAGGATTATTAGGAGACACCATACCAATGCCGTGTTTGACCCCTTTTCGCCTTCAGAATTCTATGTGGCATTGATTCAACAAGGCGCTGAAAGCATTCTTTAAAAATGTTCGCCCATACTGATAGGACAGCATCTTGCATTTGATGGAGATTTGTGGGATGTACATCCAGGGCACGAAGTTCCCGTTCCACCACATCCTAAAGATGCTCTATTGGGTTGAGATCTGGTGACTGTGGGGGCCATTTCAGTACAGTGAACTCACTGTCATGTTCAAGAAACCAATTTGAAATTATTTGAACTTTGTGAAGTGGTGCATTATCCTGCTGGAAGTGGCCATCTGAGGATGGGTACATGGTGGCCATAAAGGGATGGTTATGGTCAGAAACAATGCTCAGGTAGGCCGTGGCATTTAAACGATGCCCAATTGGTACTAAGAGGCCTAAAGTGTGCCAAGAAAACATCCCCCACACCATTACACCACCACCACCAGCCTGCACAGTGGTAACAATGTTCTCATTCTGTTTACGCCAAATTCTGAATGTCTCAACAGAAATTGAGACTCATCAGACCAGGCAACATTTTCTCAGGTACACATTATTTTACTTAAATAATTCTTCAAATGTATTGAGATAATAACAAGGTTAAGTTGTTTGTGTGTGTGTGTGTGTATGTACCTGCTGGGACAGTGCCTGCACAGGAACAGTCTGAGGCTGAGAGAACAGCTGAGGATCTGCTGCCCTTAAAATGAACTGCCCACTTCTGAAAAACAAGTCAACATTACACTGCTGTGAGCAGATTCAAGGATAAAAATAATATGGGTGAGTCAGGGTTTGCTTACATTTTGCTACAAAACCAAAAATCATCTATATTATAGGGACCAGCTAACAGCCCACACAAAGATAAACAGCTTGGTAAACATATTAAATAATGTCATACTGTTGACACAACCATACTTTACCAAATAATGTCTTAATGAAAATTATTTGCTCATTATTGAGTCAATAGGATGTAATAGTTTCCATTTCACATTTTGACAGAAAAACAAACGTGTTTGTATAAGTGGACAAAAGCAACAGAAAATGACTATAAGACCCAGAGAAGCAAACAGCTGAGACGAAAATGAGAAAAAGACAGGGTAGCTTTTAAAGAGAATTGATTGAAAAATTGAGAAAAGAGAAAATACTGAAAAATTGATAAATTGTGAAAAGGGGGATGAGGAATAAAATAGGAGTGAAAGTGTGAGGACACACAAATCACTTGTTAATTAAATCACAGCTGAAAGTGAGTGAGAGGATATATTGAAGATATAAGCCGTGAAAAAGTTGAGAAAATTGAAGGTCAGCAGTCAATCTGACTTCCACACGTGATCAACACAAATGTTCTGGCTTATGGTCACTGTGTGTATGTGTGTCCTGTCAAATGCCTCAGCAACTTCACCAAGGTAATTAAAGCTAATGACTGCGCACACTACTCAGACTTAGTCCATCCCCCAAAACACACACACACACACACTTGACACCTGCTCGCCTGTACTCTTGTACAGCACCTCTCTGGATAATTTGGTGTATAACGATCAACAAATATCTAAAATATGTAAATCTAAGCAGAAATGGGCTGCACCCCGCAGGAATGAAGAATTTCAGGAATGAAGTGATACTTCAGGAGATGAGAAATGTAATCTGTTACATGAACTATAAACAGTGAGTTTAAAAGTTTCTTAATTAGCTTTTTCTTTGATCAGTGTGCACAGGTCATGTCATGGGTTGTATCTGGTTGAAGCTCTTAATTTTGAGCTCTCAAAGTGCATCAGATTGAGCAAAATCTGTACAAAAATGTACAAAAAAAATTTGCGGGGGAGCATTACCCCGAACTCCCCATAAAGAGACAGAGGTCCACACAACATAGTTTTACAAAGTCCAGTGGGAAAGAACGATCATTTATAAATGCATATACAACAACCAGCATATACAACAAAGTTCCTTTTAAGTGTTTTAGTCATTAATTGCTGTTAATGCCAAAATTTAAAATGTCACATCCATCCCACACACTTTTGAAAAGCTTGCTACGCCCCTGACTGTTGCTGTATGGGTTTAGACTTCCATATATCTAGTCTATAAATAAGAATTATACGTATATTATTATTATATTATTTCTATTGACTTCTCAAACACATATCCTGGGGAAATAACCCAAGATTTATTCTGTCACTCCATGTTACACACACACACACTCACTTGGTCTGCTCTTTATGATGAATGAAGCGCACAGCTCTATGTTTAAGCTGAGTAAAGGTGAAAATATCGTCTCTGCCCAGTGCTCTGTCTCTGTCATTCTCCAGGACCACGAGGTGGCCGTTACTTGGTGGTTGAAGGAGCTGGAGCAGCATTCTCTCTGATTGGCTATCTGCATCCTTAATTGACAGAAGAGCTGGATCCAGAGGCTTAACTCCACCAATAGGAACCAGCAGAGAGCCATTGATATAAAGAGATGGAGCGCGACTGTTTTCTGTAGAAACAAAAGTGGATGAGATGGTCAAATACTCTTACAAATACAAAAGCATTTCAAGAGAATTTCAATAACTCAATAAAAACTAGAATAAAAATAAAAACAGTTAATTAAAAGTAAAACCATAGAATGATCCCATGATGGGAACCTCAAAAGTGAAGTGGATGGGATTGTCAAATACTCTTACAAATACTAAAAGCATACAGAAACAAACAAGTTTACAAACATAACATAAGGTTTAAAAACATAAAATTTAAAATATTAAAATAGACAAATGTAAAATATAAAGAAATATAATATTTAATCTAACTCTCAAGACAAGACAAAAGGTTCAGTGGTGTTCTATATAGAATCCTAAGTCTCTTTATTATTTTTTTAAGAATCCTTTCTTAATATATATATATATATATATATATATTAAGAAGTATATTTACTTCTATATAATATGAAATGTCTTAAATGACTGCATAAAACTTTTTTCCAAGTTTAATGGGTTCAGATGCTCACTGTTCACCATGATGGTTTTGAAACGCTTAAAATATGATTGAAATCACATTAAAAAAAGAAAATACAGTTAAGTATTTAAATTAGGGCTGTGCAAAGATTAATTGTGATTAATCGCATCCAAATTAAAAGTTTGTGTTTACATATATGTGTGTGTGCTGTGTATAATTATTTTGTATACAGTATATAAACACATATGCATGCATGTAAATATTTAAGAATTATTTGCATGTAAATACTGTTATATATAAAAACATAATCTATATTATATATAAATATAAATATTTTATAAATGAATAAAACATTTTCTTAAATATATACATGCACGTGTGTGTATTTATACATACAAAATAATTATACACAGCACACACATATATTGTGTAAACACAAACTTTTATTTTGGATGCGATTAAATCGCAATTAATCTTTCCACAGCCCTAATTTAAATGTATAAGTACAGTTAACATGTGCAGCCCAAGTCATATAGGCTACATAACATTATAATGAGAATTTCATTATAATTGTGTGCTTGGTTGGGACATGAATTTTAATCGTGAGACTTAAGTTTTTGTAATCAGGCAGTCAAAAATAATATAAAAACTCTTATTTAGATTTATTGGCCAATATATCGGTTATCGGCTTTTATATAATGAATTATCGGTTATCAGTTTCGGCTAAAGATTTCATATCAGTGCATCCCTAAAAAAAAAAAAAAGAATAAAAAGAAAAATTGTTAATTAAAACTAAATCCATAAAATTATCCTATGATGGGAACCTCTAAAGGTTCTATATATGAAGTGCCTGTCAGAACCCTTTAAGGCTCTCTATAGAATCTTTTATTTTAAATGTGTACACACTAAAAGCACTGCACCGATTATGCGGGCCAAGTATAAAGATTTCTTTTGGTCAGTAGAAATCATTATTTTGTATCAGATATGTGAAGCAGAAATTCCAGGTTACCATGGCAGGCTCTCGTTTTTCGGTCAGCGTAGTATCCATGACCACAATCCGGGATGCATCCCCCACTCTTCAGGAAGAAGCTCTCAGCACAGACGTGACACTCACCTGCACTCATGCACTCCAAGCAACCAGCTGAGCATGCTGGGAAATAACAGTAAACAATCTGTCATTAGACTCAGGTAGGACACCAGAGGGAACTGCGTCACACTATACTGAGCTTCTCTAAAATTAGCAGGTTGATAAGCATGCCAAAATGAACGATGTAGGCAGTCACGATCACTCTCTCAGACCAGATTTACAGCACTCACCGGTGCACTGACGGGTCGAGTCGTCTAAAAAGTAGCGCTTTACGCATTCCAGTACACACTGTCCATTCAACACAGCATACGGCAGCTGGCACCGCTGGCATCGGCCATGGGTCTGGCACTGATCACAGTGCTCATCACAGCCTGTTCAGAGAAAGAAGAAGGAAGAGAAAGACTGAAATTTGATTTATATTTTATATGAAATCCAAGTTGTCTATAATTTTACATTCCTTTTAAAAGTTGATACCATTTTTGAAAGTTTTTGAATTGAAAAAATTGAAAACAGTACAAATAGTGATGTGAAATAATGCTACAATTTGAAATAACTTTTCCATTTCAATCTATTTTCAAATGCAAGTCATTGTGATGGCAAAGGTGAATATTCAGTGAAATTATTCTAATATGATCATTTTGTGTTGATTCATTCTGTGTTCAAACATTGATCAATGTTGAAAACAGTTGGGTTGATTCCTATTTTTGTGTAAACCACAATATATCTATTTTTTTTAAAGGATTCTTTGAAGACTAGAACGTTCAACAGAATTTATTTGGGATATTTGTAACATTATTGTCTTTACTACATTACTGTCATTTTTGATCAGATAAATATATTCTTGCTAAATGAAAGCATTCATTTCTTAAAAAAAGAATCTTTGACCCCAAACTTTTAAATGGTAGTGTAAATATATTACTAAAATATAATAATATTATAACAATTATTAATTAATAATACAATTAAAAGAGACTAAAATACAATAAATTCTAGTTCCTCTGCTGAAATGTTTCAGTGTCGGTGAGTTAAATACTACCAAATTTTTTAATGATGGAGAACATCAAAATCACAGAAGGAAGTGAATTTTAAGTAATGTGCTTCTTCAATCTGGTCTATACCTACAGCATCGCTGATAGACTTTCAGTCTAATTTGAAATCAATCCATTAAAGTGCCATTAAACCTTGGCTCTAGCACAGCGGCTGATGTTGGCACTATACAGCTGAAATTAGTGGCCCTCCCTCACTCCCTCACTCCCTCACTCCCTCACTCCCCGACTGTGACAACTGACTGAGAGATTGAAATGTCAACGTTTATTGAGCTGGAAAATTGATTGGTTGGACTCATAATGAAGGTTGTTAGTTTTGTTGATGACTCACTCAGACATCTCTCGGCATCCTGGTAGAATCCTGGCGAGCAACCCGGCACACAAATGCCATCCTGCAGGACGTATCCCTCCATGCACTGCAGACAGTCACTACGCAGGGGTCCGCGGCACGCGTTACAGCTCCAGTCGCACTCTGAGAGAAACGGAGCAAAAGATAGAGTGGGTGGAAGGAATGTGAGAAGAAAAATGATTAATTGGAGTGTGATTGAAGAAAAGCTACAGTAGAAAGAAAAAGAGACAGCGATGAGAGAGCATGAAAGATTGGCGTCAGACTTGCATTTACTGAAGGAAAAAACAGCGTATGATAAAGACCAATCACTTTTAATTCAGTATGCAAATTTTGACAAGATTATTGCCTAAAGGAATGGAGAACTTTCTAGAAATATTAATTAATAAAGCAATATGCCAAGAGAGACAGTATGTTACAGTGGGGTGATTAAACACCCCTTGAAGTTGTGATGTAGTAGAAACCGTGACATCTTTTCTTTCATTTATTCTGTACAACATATAAACAATTTGACCGCCAAGTAATATAGTTCATTAGTTTATCTGTGGCGAGGTAGCAACTTATAAAGAAAGTATAATCACAGCTGTGCATCAACTACCATTTAACAACAGCTTTAACACAGCTCGTCCAGTCAGAATCCTCTTTTTATAAGTAGATTTTATTTCAATTTAAGGTTCAATTATCTGCAAAACCAAGCTTGAATAGTATCTGTACAAAAAAGAAATATGAAGGATTTCAATACACCACTTGACTTACAATGAGAAAGATAAGAGACAAGATTTAAGTTGTCAAATCATCCATTATAGAGAGCACTAACACTAGCCTACCATTTGATAACTCGCAACCAGACCTCCACTCTCTAAATCAGCAAAGCTCATTAAAAAGCCCCATCACGCTCTTTCTGTCATCGCTCAATCTCTATAATCTCATCGTCTCTCCCCTCATTCAATGAAACCATCCTCCAAGCCAAAACACTTCAAACATTCCTCTGAAAAGAACAGTGGCTAACTTCATTTAACACTAAATCCAATTCAAATGTCAGTGATGTCCATATTTACTGCTTCGACTCAAAAGCAGCTAATTTGTCCATGTCATTTAGACTGTGTTCTTTCACGTATATCTATCCATAAAGATACAGAAAACAATAATGTACAGCATTATTGATGTGCTACCTCCTAATATTGTCAAGGTAACCTTCCTTCACTGTACTGCAGGGGTAAAACAGCATCACATAAGCGTACTACCTCTGTTATTGTCCCTCTATCCGATTCACTCTCACTCATTCAAAAACACACATACTCGAGGGGGAAAAAAATCTCCTTTTGATCTTCTCGGCAATTCCATTTAAAACAAAACAAAAGTCTCACGGTACTGTAAAAAATAATCCTGTAAAAAAAAGTCAAACTACTGGCAGCTGTGGTTGCCATCATCATACCGGAAAAATACGGTGTGTTACTGTTTTTTAAGTTAACAGCTAAATACTGTATTGTCAGCTACAGTATAAAACTTAAATTTAACAGCTATATGCTCTAACACAAAAATAGTAACATACCGTATAGTTACGGTATGATGCTGGCAACCACAGCTGCCAGTAGTTTACCGGTTTTTTTTTTTTTTACAGGTTTTTTTTTTACAGTGTATGTTCCACACCCAAATCCCAAACCACATCGTATTTAGATTTGAACACACTCACAAACATTAACAAATATCTTCAAAATTAAATTCATTAGTAATGAATTCTTAATAAGACTAGTGTGTTCTGTACTTGACCTTACTTATTAGATATTAAAATACATACCCTTTAGCCCAACTGTTCTGTGCATTTTAGGGATGCATGTTAGTTATAACACACTGACAGAGGTTGGAAGGCTGGAATACACCACACAACTTTCAACATCAGAACAGTTTTTAAAACAATGGGCATCAACCACTTTCTGACTTTGTACATGGTTACAGAAAAAAAAAATCTCTGCATTGTACACTAAATGACTGAGGATCACATATGTTACGTCCAAAGCCGTGAGGTTTTGTTTGTGGGCACAACCAAGCTGTGCTGTTTCTCTCTCTCTCTCTCTCTCTCTCTCTCTCTCTCTCTCTCTCTCTCTCTCTCTCTCTCTCTCTCTCTCTCTCTCACAGAGAAAGGAGAAAGTCAATGATCAGCATCAGTTTGTATCAGCATTGAGTTTGTTCAACTACCATCATGGTACAGGCCCCTGATGTTTTGTTGGAACAAGATGAGTGTGGTGTTGTGTGTATCTCTACATTATTTTTGGTCTTCTGAATCTACTTATTGTAGTAGTTTACTCTCGGTCGTCCCTGACCTTTCTTGTGTAGTTTAATCTGTTTTCCCTCTTACTTGCAATTTGCAAGTTAATGATTTCTTTATTTATTTTCAGTAGGGAAGTGGGAGCATTTATTTTGATCGACTTTTCTCCTGTTTATGTTAGCGAGGGAGTTAGCTAATTTTGCTGTACTCTTGTTTTTCTTTTCTTTTAGTTTAAGTAGTTTGATTTAATAAGGAGTTAGATTGATTGTTTATTGTTTTGGCAATACCCCCTTCTGAATCTGATACCATTTTATCTTTTGTTTGATTAGTGAATAAAAAATACCTTCTTTAATGAGAAAATTGTGTTTATTGTCAGACAATTGAGACGGGGTGGCTTCATGCTACTGCACATTCATTTCACCACTATCCATTTTCCTTTTTTTTTTTTTTTGCTGTTGCCTTCCTCGCCTAGACCAATCAGGGAAAATCTAACACATAGTACTAGACCTTCATGTTGATCCAAACTCACACAGAAACATGATCCTTGTTGCTAGGAGATTCATGAAAAATGAAAACAATATGTGTTCTGAAATCGGCTCAAAATATCAAACATGTTTGATTTCCTCCAGCTGGATGAAGCTAAGAAATCTCAAATCCAAATTTCTGAGAAAACAGTATGTTGTGTATTCCAGCCTTTAAGAGATTAATGTTCAATGGCTACAAAAGAAGAAACAGGAGAGCCATTCCACCGAAAGGGTGACATTTCTGTCCCCAGGACCTTATATGTATAAAATTGCATGAAAATTATCTCTAAAATACATTTTAGTATCAAGCAAAATACAAATTTAAAACGTACAATTAAAAACATTAACAAAAACGACACAGAACACAAAAAAATAGCATTTTCTGCATGTCCCAACTCTCTATCGCTAAACTTTACCATGAAATATTATGATTAAAATCCTTTAGAAATCTGATTTTTCTTGCATTGTTGTGTGACTATATCCAAACTGCTTTAAAATGAAAAAAGAAATCTAATAATTGGTAGAATTACTCTAATTGATCTAATATTTTAGATAAAATACACATTTTAGTCATGTCCCCATGTTTTCACTCAGTCAGTCCTGTTACACCATTACATGCCCCCGCTGAATAACATAGAATATTCCACAAGACACATTTTCAACAGTAAGTTTCATCATTGGGATCTTCTGAAGGCAATGGGGTGACTATAAGTCACTCCTCTCATTTTCGTTTCTGTATATTTGATGAAATTGTAACTATGAATGAGAAGGTCAATCTCAACATACAGTCCTGTTACCTAAACGTTTTCTTAGATTTAATTGTTTTACTTTAAAAATATTAACTTTTGGTAAGGCATTAGAAATGGCTCAGTGTCCTCACGCTATTATCATCAATGCTATATAGTAAAACTAATAGTTTAGTTTAACACTACAGGATCAGATATTTAAAATAACTTTTAATATGACTGAATATATCAGGATGTAAAAATTTCTAGTCTTAATGAATATTCCTCTGAGATGATTTCATGTACTGTATGGCTCACCTCTGCATGTGCGTGTGGTGGTGTTCAGGTAGTACTGATGAGCACAGCTCTCATACTGACACTCCCCGAACAGAAGCACTTTAGTAGGATCTCTACAGGATGTACACACACCCGCCATCTCACAGCTCAGACACTGAGCGTCACACACTGAAACACACAATAATCATTTCATCAATACGTAATGCTGTATCATATGTAATGTGTCTCTAAATTATCAACATAATTAAAACTTTTAACTATAACTGAACATACATGTAAAGCATGTAAAAGGCTTTTTAGATTCATTTTTAAAAAGTTCCCCTAACTGATACAGTTGCCTTACTGAATTTTATACAATTAAAATCAAAAATAACGTTAATTTTTTTCCCCGTAATATTATTGGGGGGGGGGGGGGGGGGGGGAAACAACTTGGGTTAACTTGATTATCCATGCATCATTTTTTAGAAAAATCATGGTAAGTGTGATATATGCAAATATGATACATTAGGCTTTTGAAAAATGTTTATTTGTACATTTCTCAATCATCGTTGTATTGTATTATATGTTTGGCCCCAACAACAAAAACTACAAAATCATAAAACGAAGCATTTATTTATTAGCCTAGAAATCTAGACGCACCCTAGCGGCAGCAAAAATTATTTTGCAGCAAAGTGTGGTCTAGCAACTCTCCATAGACGTTTGAGCTGGAAAACCCCAACTCTGGTAGGGCCAATCACATCGTGTATAGAGTCGGAGTGCGGGCTTAACATAATGATGACAGAGTTGCGATTCAGAGCAAGCTCGGACATATTCGGTTTGAAGTCGCTCATCCTCGGATGCGGCGGGCGCCGCGCGCGCTGTTACAAAAAAGCTATGGCGAAATGATCAACTTGTCATTTGCCGCGCTCGTGCTGTCACGTCGAGTATTATAAGGCTTTACTCCGTGTCAGCGTGCGCTCTGATCGGTAAGGTGCACGGACCTCTCCCGAATCATCTCCAGCACCCCGAAGCACCACTACTCCGCCTCCGTTTCCCTCGTAAGCTGATATTAGTATTTAAACATTCTCTATGATATTATTTTTTTAATGACACACTGTCTCTTTCTCTCTCATACACACAATAAACATACACATACTGTCTCTTTCTCTCTCTCACATATGTTGGCTAGTTATAAACTCTTTAGACTTTTAATGATTAGTGTTTTATTTTGAAAGTTTGTGGGTCGTGTAAAAAAAAAAATCCCTTATTTTGGGGATGGATTCCGGAAAATCTCCCTTATTTTCAATGTTCAATGTTGACAGCTGGACTGGATACGGTAAAAGTTTAATATATCAACTTGCTCCGCTGAGTACGTCACTGTCTTTTTTGCTCTGATTGGCTTTAGCGCTATCCAATTGCGTGCAGAGAGAATTTGAAAGACAACCGTTTATCCCGCCCCTCAGATTGAGCCCTGTCAATGAAGAGTTTCCAGACCTAACATCTTGATGTAGGTCTGGCATGCCAGGCTATTTATTTATTATTTTGCTAAGACAAATTATTGGGAGATATGGAGTGACAACTGCCATATAAAATATCAGCAACTGGACCAAATTGCATATTTTTTTGCTCAGTTTGAGCCGTTGAATAAAATCAAGGTTGATGTTTTTTTCTCCTTTCAATCATACTTTATCATACTATATGAGCCATAAAGCCTTATGTATCAAATATGATTATCAAACACATATGCAGTTTTTATTATGGATGGATGGATGCACAATAAAAAAAAAACTATAAGTAAAGATAAACTTACTTTGGCACACCCTGTTTTCATCAGCGTAATATCCGGTTGGACAGCGGGGGCTGCAGAGACCCGATGGGGCCAAAACATCAGGCGCCGTACAGGAAGTACAAGTGAGAGGACCGTCCCCACTGCACTCCTCACAGGAAGAGTGACATTCTGGAGAATACAGGCACAGGTCAATAAGATTGATGACCAAACAATTAGCACAGTAAGTATGAAGGCGAGATAATTATATTAAATATCTTTTAGCTTTGGAAATAAGGGTCTCTAGAGAGGAATGGGATGAAAAGGCTTTATTTACACCTTCCATTGTGTAAATTAATTATAACTTTCTGTTAATAACATATAACACTATACAGTATATACATTGTAAACTGCTGTCACGAGTGATCGAGAAAAGACTCAGTTTTAGCAGAAAATGATTGTCAAACTCTTAGAATCTAGAATCTAGAAAATAGTGCAACACTTGTATCAGATAACCTTTACATTTTAATGAGCACGGTTGCCAAGGACATTCACATTCCACAACAATATTATAAATACAGTAGATATTTAAACACAATAGTGCTGACATCCAGCAGATATATCCATTCAAATATGACACTCAGTCTGCTGTCAACTTGACATATCACCTTCAAAGAGGGCACAGACTTGCTAAAGCTAAGTGCAAGTAATTTCCATTAATGGTCTTTTGCTTTAATGTACATAGAGCCAATTCAGGCATACACACACACACTCTCACGTACACACTTGTGTATCACGCAAAAGCCAGGCAATTAAAAAAGGTCATAATAGTTTATAGATCACATCAGCATCTTAAAAGATTTTGCATTAAAGCCGAGCACTACATCACACTCCCTAATAAAAACAAATGCACCGTCTCATCTACACTGTCAGCAGAGGAGCCACTTTCAAAGCATCACAGGTAATTGCATCAGGGTTATGAAAACAGAGGCTCTGGCTATATTACATCGAGAGATCACATAGAATGACAAAACCTGTGCATAAAGAGGATGCTGGCATTGAGATTAGACACTGTGTGTGACTGATGATGCTCATTCTACATAATGAAACTCATGCTGGAAAGAAAGCAGCACACGGTTTTCTCAGAGGAAGACAGTTAGATGATATTAAAAGATGTGATGAATTATCATTGCAGATGCAGATTAGGGTTCAACATAAGCATATTGTGACCTTATCACCATGGTTGCGATATTACAATCATAGTTATGTAAAAAAAAATAAAAAAAAACAGGAAAAGATCTGTATAATCAGTTCATGAAAAAGGACAGTGAAGCTCAATTCTACCTATTATTTATTCATATAGATGAACTAGATTAGACTAGAACTAGACTTGTTAATTGTAACTTAGAAATAACTAGAAATTATTTGATACTGAACATTAATCTTAGGTTTTTGGCACCACATCTTGCACATTTGGCATTACAAATGACCTTTTCCCTAAACATTATTAGAAGAATTGTATACAAAAAAGTTTTTATATTATAAATTTAACAATAACTCTTACTAAGAAAAATGAAACGTGTTATTGCTCGATATTGTTTTGCATAAAAATGCAGTGAATCATGTGTAGCCTCACAAGGGTAAAAAACTAAATGATGTCTGTACATCTGGTTCTGGGAATATACTTCATTTTTTGCCTTCATTTCAACTTACTTTTGCAGGCTCCGTGCCACCGAAAGTATTTGAGTGGGCACTGTGGTACACAGCGATCTCCCATTAGCAGCATCCTGGGAACCTTACACCACAAACACACAGTGCCAAAGCCTGACTGCAGGTCTGCCACACACCGCTGGCATCCCTCCTCACACTCTGACAAAGAAACAAAGAGACAGACAGCGTATATTATTATGATGCATATCCAGTAGAACATCTCGAACTGAGGAGAGGAAATGGAGGGGAAAAAAAGATCTTATCTCAACAATGTTCTAAACGTGTAAAAGTAAACACTCTTTTTATCTGTATATCCTCTCTCACTCCTCATCAGCTGTGGGAGTTGACTGGCTTTATTTCCATGAGGGCGCTGATAATAAAGAGATGGATATCAGCCAATTAAATCCTCTGTTGGCTTATTTCTTAGACTGTCACTGACTGATAATATCAGTACAAATTCTTTAAATTATACACATATGCTGCATCTCAATTCGCATACTATACGTCCTAAATAGCATTCGGAAATAGAATTAGTACGTCCCAAATCGTAGTATGTTGAAATTAGTGTTCCAAAGAGACCCGGATGGTCTACTATATCCGGTCAGAATCCGAAGTGTAGATCGATGCACACTCTAACGGCTGATATTGCCCATAACCCTTCGCGCATTGGACGAGGATTCGGTTAGAACTACAAACACGAGTGAAAAGTGTTAAAGAACTACAGACATGGAGGACGAGGTTGTGTAAAGAGGTTTAGATAAAGGGGTTTGAGTGATTAATTATCAGTATCTATTATTAATTATCAGTTTACCTGACGAAAAAGTATTTCTTCAATGTTGTCAACATTGAATGAATGTTGTAAAGATACGAAGAGTTCAGATGCAAAAGCCTCTAAAATGCCATTTGAAACTTTCTTCTTTAATGATGATTTTTTATCAAACTTGTATATTTAAGTTCAGTAATTTCACTTAAATAACAATTAATAGGTTATTATCATTGCCATTTAAGTGAAATCACTGAACTTAAATATACAAGCTTGATAAAAATCATCATTCTAGAAGAAAATTTCAAATGGCACTTAGAGACTTTTGCATCTGAACTCTTCATACGTTTATAGCCATTCACTTTTAAATGCATCATTACATTCAAATTGCAAACATATGAGGAGAGTCTTCCCATGAAAGACCCACGACTGGCAGATGAACGTGCTACAACATTTCTACAAATTATATTAGATTGAATGGAGGATTTTAACTGTGACAAGATGATTAACATGGCAGTTTACGGTGATACGGTGCATGCGGAAAAAACTAAACAAAAACATTACTGGTGCATCTTGAGACAAAACTATGTTACTGACATATTTTAAGATATTTTAGTGCAAGTTGCTTTTACTTAAAACAGCTCAAACATGCATTTTAGTATGGAACTACGGCCTTGTCTGTGAAACCAAAGGAAAGAGGTTTTTTTTTACTTAGCTTGAGAGAATTGGGAATTACTTGTTTTCAAGTCTGAACAAATCAAAAATATTTACTTCAAACTTTTAACTGTTTACTTTATTTTTATGGTAACACAATCAAGTACACCGAGTAAGAAATAACTGCTCTCAGCCCTAAAGTCAAATGTAATCCAATTAAATATTTTCAAATTTATTGATAAATACTCTATTAAAATCTGTTATTACTACAGTATTTTCCAACAGTGTTTGTGCCTATTTTAATTGAGATACACATTTACATTTTAGTGTAGAAGGACTTTCTGAAGCACTTCCAGAAAGCTTACTGCTTTCTATTTGTTTTCTCACGTTTCCTTCATAAAATCTCTTCTCTTTATGAGACACAGAATGGTACTTCAACCACGTTTTATTAAGTCCCAAATAACAGGATAACAGAATTGTCTAGTTTCATGAATCAAACTGAATCCATGCTCTTGGCATTGACTTTACAACGATACCGGACGTGCCCTTTGAACAACAAATCCTCCCTTGAAGGCAAACTGTGCTTATTTGAAACCTTAAACCCGGGCAGGTGCAATGACTTGAGATCAAAAGTGTCACTTGGAAGCTTGTTTTGGTGATGGTCTGGGAAGACTGATTTTCACTCACCAATGCAGTCGCCCACAGCATTCGGGTATTGGCCCTCAGGGCAGCTGGTTCGGCAGTAGCCGTTATGGAGACTGGCGTGGGCTGGACAGGCAGAACAGTCAGCCTGAGACGGGCCTGTACACTCCTTACATGATGGATGACAGGCTGAAGGGGGAGAAAGTAATGAGCACAACATTAGATTTATAAAATAATCCATTGAACATATTAATCCACAGGGAAATAGGTTTCTTTTGTGTGAAGGAACAGAATAACATCCATAACCACCTTGGCAAGAACGGTCCTGAACATAAAAACCATGAGAACATTTATCGAGACACTGCTCCTGCTGAAGGATTTTGGGTCGTACACAGGAAGTACAATTCTGGAAACTTCCACCAGTGCAGCCTGAACATGAGCTGTGACATTCTGAAAGAGAAAAGGAGGGAGAAAGTGATTGTTTTATGTGAAATATTGGTGTTATAACTGAACATGCTGAAACTACAGATTGGAAATCACAAAGACTTGCCTCACTAAGTAGTCAAATTACCCATAGCCCTCAAACCGTATTCACTTTATAGCCCATAATCCTGTAATTGTGGACAAATGCGGGCACAGAGGACTCGGGTGTGATCCTAATTTTTATTTATTATAAATGTTATATCACTGTCTTCTATAAAGTTTTGTCAATCCATTTTGGTTTTTTTTTTTATTTTGGGGGTATTTTTGAATTTGTTTACTTCAAAAAGTACCATATTTTCTATATGTAAATTATGCTTATTTTTATGTCTATTTTTTTAACTACATTAAAGTATCATTCCAATAATTTCTTAGAGCTAAAACCTAATAATGAAGTGACTTTGCTGTCACCTGGTGTCTTATTTGTCTTATTTTAGAATGCTCTAAATTACAGTTTTTCCCATTCATTTCTATGGGTGCCCATTTTTGACCCAAATACAAGATTAAGGAGGGTTTTTTTCACCCACTTAACATTGTAGAATTGAGTCAAAAAAAAAAAAGTGTGTGTTCAGAAGGCAAACTTAGGAAAAGTAGCCAAGTCTTGTACCGCTAAGATAAAGGGAAGTATTTTTTTTTAAATAAATCAAAAACTATTTTGCCCACATTTGTCCAGAATACGGTTTTAGGGTTAAAAAGTAATAATAATAATGATAAATAATATTGGTTGTCCATGAGGGGCTGTCGCTTTACTCTTGTTTACGTCTTTTTATTAGTTTTTTATTTTGTGTTTAACTTTAAGTTGAAGGTTCACCAGTTCCCGCCTCCTTTCTTCCTTGAACTACAAGCGTTGTTAAAATCAGCTGTGCCATCGGAGAAACAAATAATATTTTCAAAAGTATTAAAAGAGAAATAGCTATTTTACATTGTAATACTATTTCATAAGATTGCTGTTTTTCCTGTTTTTAATCAAATAAATGCAGCCTTGGTGAGCATAAGAGACTTCTTTCAAAAATCAAAAGTTTTGAATATAAAAAAAATTTACATGTGAAATATTGACATATAACTTACAAGTGTGCATTCACACATCTACTTATTAACTTAAGTTATTAGTAAGTCAGTTAGCCAACTTCATCACTGCTGTCTTGTAGACGCAATGCTCAATCTGCCTTTAAGCTACATGTGTAGAGAAAAGGCATTTCCTCTAAAAAGGCTGTCAGTCAGAGAGCTGAGCCATGTGAGCACACGACTGAATGAAAGCAGAAAGAAAGCCTGTCACGGGTGTGAAGTCTGGACTCGTCTCCACTACTCTACCAGATTAAATGTGAGAGACGTGTTGTAGACTCATGCAGACAGAGACAACACACCCAAACGTGCATAATGACTGAAAAATACAGAGGCCCATGACAATCTTCTTGATTTTGAGTACAGCGCTTAGGACACGTGTCAATAGCCATGATCCAATGTGACCAAAGTTGTCTGCTTGTCTTTAAATTATCTGTCTGTTCAGCCAGGTTTCATTGTCAATCAGAAGAAAGGGTTTTTTCTACCCCCATAATTCAGTATGTTCCCCAAAGAAGAACAGAAGGTGTGCTAAATACTAACCCAGGTCATTTGTATTCTATTGAGTGAATTGGAGACAGGGCTAAGCTTTCTGTTAATGCAATTCAGACACAAAATAAACATGCCCAAAGGCCTCATCTTGATAATTTTTCTTTTAAATCACATTTCAGCCCATGGGGTGTGTTTTGAAATGAAGCCAGAAAGATGGGAATGGTGTATCAGTTTTGGAGGTTAGTGTTCACATGGTCTGAATCCCTTTAATGGACTCTTAATCAATTTTTAAACGCACACCATGGTTTAAAAGTCTGAGACAACATACTGTTTAATATGTACTTGAATGTTGACCTTTACTTACACTTGCATACAATTGCATGAACTATTTCTACTTTCATTAACATGACATTAACAAACTATTGTGAATAAATAGTGGCACCAACAAATTAAATTCATATCATATATCTTATAATCAAAATCCTTGTTCGATATTTTTGAATAGTGTGTTTTCTTATTAAATAAATGCAACTTGGTTTAATATTTTAATCCAAAATCATTGACACATTTGCATTACTTAAGTGTCAGATTACTTCTTGAGTTTACAGTGTATGAAAATGTATGAATCAACATTTCTATTTCAATGCATAGATCTAAAACACCATAAATGAGTGCTATTAATAAAGGTATAATGGTTGCCCACATTAAACTGAATTTAAGATCTCATCACGCTCTTGAGTCAGACTAACACACACACGGTCTGCAGAGAGACTGACTTTAAAGGGATTTACCGATTGGAATTTCCTCTGCATGATATCTGATCCATCAGCACATCCACACGCGCACACACGCACACACACACACACACACACACACACACACTCCAGACAAGTAGCCCTGAGGAAGCTCAACATTTGTCTGAGCATGCTGGCTCAACACAAAGGTCTTCATTGAAGGAAGAGGCTCTTAATGTCATTATTATAGTATTGAGCTTCATGACAGTGGACCCATTGAATGAACGGTGGACACGACTGGACACTTTCTCAATACCTTCAGTAATGTGTTTTAAAGCTAACTAAAATATAGAATTTTTTATTCAATTGGTAAGCTTTTTTCTCTTTTTTAACTTATACAGCATTTACTAATCTTAGTTATGTGCACAGTCTGTTTAAGAGTACATTTTTTTGTGTTCCTGTATGATGGCTCACAACAGAATGTCATTCTTAATCCTTTTTGGCAGGATTTGGTCAGGATTTGAATTTTAAATGAAATGTTAAATGTTTAACATCCTGCACAGCAGCCCTGGTGTATTTTGGAATAAACTGCAGATCTTCAGTCATCAAGGATAAAGACATTGGGAATAGCTAGTGCAAACAACCTGCAGTGTGTCACTCAACACAACTGCGTTTATCTTGCCGTCACTTTATTATCAGGGAGCTACTGAGAATCAAATATCATAGCATATGTGTCTTATGTTTAGAAAAAAATATAAGGATATGTATTATTTTTTGCTCACCTCTGCAAGTCTGATCTGTGTCAAGGTAATGCTGTGGCCTGCAGGTAGACACACAGGACCCGTGAGAGACATGTCCATTCAGAGGCTGCAGAACCTCTTCCTGTTTGACACACTGCAGGCAGTCTGAGGAGTCCGGACCCACACAGACCCTACAGGACACATGACACCCTGCATAGAGAAGATAAAGTTCATATACACATGTGACACACTGTCTATGACTTTAACTGACCTTCATTTATGCTAATTATATAGTTTAGACTAAACCTAAACATTAGCCATTTCATGTTATACCTCATTAATATAATTAGACAATTTAAATTTAATGGCTGCTTTTTCAAGGGGACCATGAGGTACACCCACTCAATTTATGATTTTATACATGCTTCCACACACATTTGTTTTTCTACCATGGTGGGGACTTTGTACTTATATTGTTTTTATACTGAGCTAATGATATTATCTATCTATTATATTTCATTAAGGCATTTTTAGTGCACTACCATTCAAAAGTTTAGGATCAGTAACAACAACAAGAATCTCAGTAAAGCATTAATTATACAAAACAGTACAAATAGTAAAATTGTGAAATATTATAATTCAAAAAGACTGGTTTCTATTTATTTATTTTTTTACTGTGATGACATAGCTGAATATTTAGCAGTCAGTGTCACATGATCTTCAGAAATAATTTTAATATGCTGATTTTCTGCCCAATAAAATGTTTTAATCATTATCACAGTTGAAAGACATTATGGAATCTGTGATACAGTGTTTTTCCCCCAGACTCTTTGTTAAACAAAGATTAAAGAACAGCCTTTTAAAATAGAAATCTTTTGTAACTTTATAAATTACTTAAAACTTTCATCAATTTAATGCATATTTGTGACCCTGTACCACAAAACCAGTCTTAAGTTGCACTGGTACAGTATATTTGTGGCAATAGCCAACAAAACACTGTATGGGTCAAAATTATTGATTTTTCTTTTATGCCAAAAATCATTAGGATATTAAGGAAACATCATGATCCATGAAGATATTTAGTAAATGTCCTACCTTAAATATATAAAATTTTATTTTTGTGAGTGGATGCAGCACAATCGCCAACAGAAATGGAAACCTTTAAAAGCGATTTTCAAAATATTTTAATTTTTTTGCACCCTCAGATACCCGATTTCAAATTGTTGTATCTCTGCCAAATATTGTCCTATTCTACCAAACCATACATCAATGGACACTTATTTATTCAGCTTTCAGGTGACGTACAAATCTCAACTTTAAAAAAACGGACACATAAGACTGCTTTTGTGGTCCAGGGTCACATTTGCTGAATAAAAATGTCAATATCTTTTAAATAATCTTACAAACTTTTGAAAACTAGTATACTACTAGTATTGTTATACTCTCTACAGCCTCACCAGCCTAAATATATATGTACATATATCCAGTCTATAACAAATACTCTCCTATGAACAAGCAGTTTGAACCTCCACACAGAGCCAAGGTAGGTTATCTGTATTCAGGACACACACACACACACACACACACACACACACACACACGCACACACACACTCACCCGCAATGCAGTAATGATTGACACACCAGGGCAGGGGACAACTACACCTAAATGGCTACAAGTAACAGATAACCCCTACAGAACAAAATACTCTCTCTCTATCCATCTATCCATCTATCCATCTATCTATCTATCTATCTATCTATCTATCTATCTATCTATCTATCTATCTATCTATCTATCTATCTATCTATCTATCTATCTATCTATCTATCTATCTATCTATCTATCTACCTACCTACCTACCTACCTACCTACCTACCTACCTACCTACCTACCTATATATATCTACCTATAAATCTGTCTGTCTCTGTCAGCCTGTCTGTTTATCTTGGAATCAAACTGTTGTTTAGTAATAACCTTAAACTCTTTAGGACAGCACATCTATGATCTATCCTGTTTTATCATGACCCAGTTTCCACAACATCATGATGTTACAGTGGGAGTGGGAATGTCAGACTTGTATAAATGCAGTCGTACTGTGACAGCGTCCTTCTCTGGAGAACAGACCCTCTCCACAGGAATCCACACACTGGCCTTGGTTCAGGATGAGAGACTTTGAGCAGAAGGTACAGTGAGACACAGCTGGCCCTGAGCAGGATGCACATGAGCTGTGGCAGGCTGGAAGATCAACAGAGGAATAATTCAGAATGGGGTATTTACACATCATGAGATGAGAGCAAAAATAACCAACCTGGACCTCTTGTAACCTATTACCATTCAGGAGCAATTTTATCAAGTCAGTTAGTAAAAATGTAGCTTTAAAAACTTTAAAGGTGCTCTAAGGAATGTCGCAGCAAACATCTCCTCACTATCCGCTAGCTGCCTGTCCCCTGAACACACTGTAAAAAATCCAGTCTCTGTAGACACCCCAGGCTTCATAAACATCAACAAAAACAAACTGGGCCAACCACGAAACATAACAAACAGTGTTCCAGACAAAAAACCGACAAGCAGAGGTGTCAAGTAACGAAGTACAAATACTTTGTTACCTTACTTAAGTAGAAATTTGGGGTATCTATACTTTCTTCTATACTTATACTATAATTTATATACTTTATAATTATTTTTCAGCCGACTTTTTACTTCTACTTCTTACATTTTCACGCAATTATCTGTACTTTCTACTCCTTACATTTTAAAAATAGCCTCGTTACTCCTGTTTCATTTCGGCTTGTTGTCATTCCGGCTTGCATCGTTCAAAAAAAATTACCAATAACACACATGGATACTGAGTCCCGCCTCCTGAACACACAATGCTAAACTGATTGGCTTAGTGTTTTCTTTCTAACTTGTGAGAGGCTATAATTACATTTGGTTGTGCAAAGCGGCAAAAAGTGTGCTAGTGTGAGAAAGAGAGAGAGAGAGAGAGAGAGAGAGAGAGAGAGAGAGAGAGAGAGAGAGAGAGAGAGAGAGAGAGTGGAATGGAATAGATGGAATGGATTTTTTTTTCTTTATGCAAAAATGCATAAAGTTTTCTGTGATAGGTGATTCTATCTTCCGCTTCATGAAACACACGGAACATGGTAATGCTCATACACATATACGGTTCTTTAATGTATTTGCAATGTACTAAAACTGAAATTGAAATAAAACTGAAATTCATTTTCTATGGGCATATATGAGGCTGAAACAGGTGGCCTAGTCTAGTGCATCCCGAAATGTTAAATATTAACATTTTAATATAACATTATAGTCATTATGGCCTTTAGAGGTGGTAGTGCTCTATAGGCCCATGTGAACGGTCTAAGCTTTTACTTTTATACTTTAAGTAGTTTTGAAACCAGTACTTTTACACTTTTACTTGAGTAAAAACCTTGAGTTGATACTTCAACTTCTACAAAAGTCTTTTTAAACTCTAGTATCTATACTTTTACTTGAGTAATGAATGTGAATACTTTTGACACCTCTGCCGACAAGAAGGATTTGGGGGATTGGGTAGGGAGGTTGTAGCTAGCCTACGTTTTGTTTGACAATACTTCGAACGTCAAAAAGAAGTGACGTCACCCAGCATCGCTTAGAGCACCATTAAATAACATATCTGTGATTCTTTTGCTACTTCAGAATGTCCATTCAGCACTCAACTGTAATCATTAGCTACCACAATCTATACACTTTCTTATGAGCTGGTTTGGTAGAAACGCTTGCCAAAAAGACCCAAAGACCCAATGGATTGTACACCACAGGAATATGATTGACAGGTTATTAATATATCATTTTAAACCTCATCATGCATAAAACTAACATCAAGACATGACAATTTTCTAACCCATGTGGTTTTGCTGAGAAAACTTAAAATGCACTGGAAATACATTTCACAGGATTGGCTCTCAATGACGGGGAAACTTTCCAAAGAAGAAAATGAGTTTCAGAATGAATGTTTTTTTGGTTTTTGTTTTCCAATTCGCAAGAAACAAGATTCATGGTTGTTTTTTACATTTTTTTTTTTTTTTTTTTTTTGAGTTTGTGGTTGCCAGTAAACCTACGTGGAGTTGTTGAACAAAATATAAAAAAAAACATAAATGTTCACCTTGGCAACTGCCATGGTCATCCTTGTAATACTGTGGTGGACATTGTGGCACACATTTCCCACGATGCAGTGCATGTTCAGGCGGGCAGCTCATACAGCTGGGGTTGTCAGGTTGACAGGTTGCACAGGAGGGGTCACAAGCTACAACAGGATAAAAATATATTTAAAATAACAGATATATAGATACAGAACGAAGACAGATACACTGTTAAAATTATTTAAATAAAAGCATTTTTGCAAGAAATTTCATGTTTAATGTGTTACTTGCAATTTTTTTTTAAGTATTTCTGAGAGAAAATTATTTGAAAAGACATCTTACACCAAATATTTTTCAATTTTGTTTAAAGGGAAATTCCACTGTTTTTTTTATTTAAACTGTGTTATTCCCTTAATGTTATTCACTTAACTGAGATGATTTGATACACCCCTCTCTTGTCTCAGTGTGTGTACTAAATCACTCTATCTTGCGGCGAAACTTTGTTAGCACTTAGCTTAGCCTAGTTCATTCATTAGGATCCAAACAGAGAAGAGCCCAAACACCTCCACGTGTTCCCTATTTAAATAAAGTTTCACGAGTAGTGTAACTCGACCTAGAATGGTGATGCAAAATAAAACTTGGTGCTTTTCTAAGCGTGTAAAATGTCTAATTATAATGTATGGCGTAATATCATAGCAAGTGCCTGCACACTTCGCACTCCAGAGAGGGAGAGGAGGAGAGGATAATTCAGGAGTGATGATATTACTGCGAGTCAAAGTGCTCCCAAGCACTTGCTATGCTATTCCGCCATACATTATAGTTAATGTGAATGCATTTGGTGGTCACTTCTCTGCTTGGATCCTAATGAATGAACTGGGCTAAGCAAAGTGCTAACAAAGTTTCGCCGCAAGACAGAGCGATTTAGTGCACGCACTGAGAAGAGAGAGGGATGCATCAACTCATCTTTGTTAAGGAAATAACATAAAAAATGGTGGAGTATCCCTTGATAGATCAAGTACACCCATGACTAAAATATCCCAATCAAAATGAGAAACAACATTTCTTACAACAATAAATGCTTCAGCAACCGAATACAAAATCAAAATCCTTAATATTTATAATGAAATAAAAATGAAATTTAAATATATAAAAATTACTGAGTGCACTGTAAGGCTGGAATACGTTACACATTTTTTAAAATAAAAACACTAGGCATCAAACTTAAAGGGTTAGTTCACCCAAAAATGAAAATTAAGTCATTAATTACTCACCCACATGCTGTACCAACCCCGTAAGACCTTCGTTCATCTTCGGAACACAAATGAAGGTATTTTTTATTAAATTTGAGAGCTGGATCACTCTTCCATAGACTTCCTAAGGGACTAGCACTTGACGGCCCATAAAGTCATTAAAGAAAATGTTTAAATATTCCATGTGCTTACAGCGGCTCAATTATAAGTTTATCAAGCGACGAGAATATTTTTTGTGCGAAAAAAACATAAATAACGACTTTATTCAACTATTCTATTACTTCCTTATGGGCCTTGAGACGAGAATTGAAGAGATTTCCAGAACGCATGCGCGAGAACTGAGATGAGGACGTTCTTCTTCGATTACTTCTTGTTACCGGCTGCTCACCGCTTAGGAGTTTTACCGCCACCTACCGTATAAGATGATGATCCATATATAAGGCGCTCCGGATTGTAAGGCGCACAGCACAGCACTGTCGTATATGAGAAGATTAAAGGCTTTTAAGTGTGCCTTATAGTGCGGAAAATACGGTTATTGAAACGCGTATGTACAGCGCGCGTCTCCCTGTGCTTGTAAACAGAAAGTTTTGCGGTTCCAGATATATCAGCACGGCATCTTATACGGTAGGGGGCGGTAATACTAGCAGTGAGCAGCCGGTCACAAGAAGTAGTCGAAGAAGAACGTCCTCGTCTCAGTTCTCGCGCATGCGTTCTGGAAATCTCTTCAATTCTCGTCTCAAGGCCCATAAGGAAGTAATGGTCGAAATAGTCGAATAAAGTTGTTATTTATGTTTTTTTTTTCTCATAAAAAGTATTCTCGTCGCTTGATACACTTATAATTGAGCCGCTGTAGGCACATGGAATATTTAAACCTTTTCTTTAATGACTTTATGGGCCGTCAAGAGCCAGTCCCTTAGGAAGTCTATGGAGGACTGATCCAGCTCTCAAATTTAATCAAAAATATCTTCATTTGTGTTCCGAAGATGAACGAAGGTCTTACGGGGTTGGTACAGCATGTGGGTGAGTAATTAATGACTTAATTTTCATTTTTGGGTGAACTAACCCTTTAACTCAATCGTCTAATTGAAATATATATTAAAATTTTTTATTCCATTACTGAGCAACATACAAACAACCCCACATAGAGTGACTAAGATATGAATTCTGCCAACCATACCATGACAGTTGCCTTGACTAGCATAAAAGCCTACACCACAGTCTGAAACACAGAATCCATCCTTCAGTAAGTGGGAGGAGTCTGAGCAGGACAAACAATCCTGAGGCCCCGCCCCCTGGCATGATGAACAGGAGTCATGGCAACCTAAAGGAGAAAGTCAATAATGTGTTCAAACCAAAGTGAGTGAAGAAAACTAAACAAGACACACACACACACACACACAAACAAACAGCATAAGCTGGATTTACAAGGTCACTTTATGTTCGGGTCTTGTGTTGGCTTTTCTGTGAGGAATAAAAGTGACTTTACTGTGAGAGAAAACACATCAGTCAGACAAGAACAAAAGATGACCTTTCTGAGGGATCTTGTAAAGGATACAAAAAAAAAGACAAGAACACATTTGCATATATAAACAAAGTCTCATGATTTGAAGGACAAACAAAAGCATACCGAAGATGTCACATATGGGCCTTCAAAATGTAAACAAAATAACAAGAATGTCATTTCTCTTATAATCATCCTTTCAGTAAGATGTGTGTCCCACAAGCTTGCAATCTACTACTAAATACAAGGCCTTAATAATTATATCTTTATTTATTTTTGAACTGGCCACGAATTTCCAAATTCAATTTGGATTGGTAAATATGGAGGGCGTTCTATTCGTTTTTTCGGTAATGTACTGTATAAGACAAAGATATTTGCTCAGTATAATAAGGGACCTGAATGTGAATAGTCAGGGTTAGGTTAACTCAATCTGTCTAGCAAATTTACCGAACTGCTCCACATAAATATATCACACAAGTCTTGAAATCTCATCAATCTCCCCTTCAGACAGCGGGAGGGAGAGATGTGGGACAAAGCATCATGCGACGAGGGATCAAAACGTCCCTCTATGTAAAAAAGTAGCTAGCACAAATATTATTTAGTAGTACGTTACTGTTTATTATCTTGAATGAATTTAACAAGAAAAATATAAACATGTTGTTAACAAAAGTTGGGTCACACCTTAGATTAGGGTTAAATTCTCACTATTTTGCCTCAATAAACTCCTAATTACTGCTTATTAATAGTTAGTAAGGTAGTTGTTAAGTTTAGGTATTGGATAAGATTAGGAATGTAGAATAAGGTCATGCAGAAAAAGGTAATAATATATACTTTATACATACTACTAAACAGCTAATATCCTAGTGATATGCATGCTAATAAGCAACTAATTAATAGTGACAATCGGACCCTAAGCTAGTTACCTAGTTCAAAAGACTACCTGTTACTCATTAGATAAACAAAAGTAATTAATTTCACTTTAATTGGAGTGAATTAGTTGAGTTAACTTGTAATAATACATGTACAGTAGTAAATATGTGTTGTTTTTTTACAGCGCAGCCGAGCACCCCTTCTAAATCACCTAATTATGAATTCTGAATTATTAGAAATTGTAATGAACACCACAGAATCTGTGAAAACAGTCTCTAATTATGTTGTGCAGCAGCAATGAGGTCACAAGACACCTTATCTGATTCTTTGTGCGAGTGCAGTGATCAGGATTAAACTACGGGTCTGGGCACGGCGCCCAGTGTGAAACATTCATGGTTCTGCATGGCACCTCTCCACAAACTCGCACACTGGCACCAAACTGGCCCAGAACCCTGAGAAGCTGGAATGGGACCAAAATATTTTGACAGCCAACAACAGAGTGTGAGCAAGAGATGTAGCTAACCAGTAGGTTTGGAAAAAAGCTTGGCATGCTAGAAAGATTTGTGACAGCACACTTGGCCATGTCTGTCAGCACAACTCTTCAAGGTTTTACACGAATCCTTCAAACGCTGCAGATGCGAAAGGATACATTTGAAGTGGTGGCATCCTGTGAAACATGTGTGGTAATGTCGTTTTGTGGTTTGTTTCATAATACCAATGTGTTCCTTGAGATTTAATACAAAAATTTAAACTACATTATAACATCATTTTAAACTAGAAAGATAAAGTCGTTGGGGGACGAGAGAGAGAGAGAGAGAAAAGGGAAATGAAGATGAAGGAACATCTGAGGGCTTACTTGAGATTCCATCTTTTTTTTTTTTTTTTGCATAACTAATTAACTTCTTACCCACTGCATTTGCACTCAGTCAGAGAGTAAAACAAGAAAATGAATCCTTATCACTTGACCAAAATGAATCAATCCCTCATTCTCGCTAAATCCACCATAATAGGCTCAACCAAAGCTGGACACTTCTTCTCCATCTTGTCCCTTAGTAGAAGAATACGGTCTAATCTTAAGGAGAGGCTTATTAAAGTGTGAAATTGAAAGAGAGTGGGGACTGGGGTAATTTCTGTACAGTCTAGTGCTCCCAGTCACAGACCAGTTAGCAGGTCACTAATGCACGATTCCCTCCAGATTGGATTGCTATAGATAGGAATCTTGACAAGACCAGGTACCTACTTCTTGAGGTTGATTTTTATGCAAGGAGTGAACGCACTGCAGGTGCAGTAATGCTCCATCTGGCTTTAATAGCAAAGAAGAAATTGACCTTTTAGAGCTAACATTATGCAAAATGTTGTTCAATAATAGAATCTAAATATAATCTGGGGGCACTTTTGGTGATCGCAATGAAGTAAATGCAACTTCATTACACAATTATTATTATTTAAAGGGGTGGTTGATTGCGATTTCACTTTTTTCATTTTAAATAGTGTGTAATGTTGCTGTTGGTGCATGAACAGTATCTGCAAAGTTGCAGCGCTGAAAGTTCAATGTAAGTTCAATGTCTTTTAAAAATCAGTAAGTTTAATGCCTACAAAAACGTCTCGAATGGGACTACAACGAGATACTTCCCGGGTTTAATACGTAACTAACCCATAAACTTACATCAACCCTCCCTCTTGAATATGCAAATAGGTACCTTCAAAAGGGACCTGGTTCTATGGTCAGATTAAACAAAAAAAAATAGCTTTTTGGCAGCAAACGGGGATAAAAAAGTACCCCATGCCCACGGTTAAATATACTGCTGGATCGTTAATGTTCTGCTGGATACATGGCATCATATATTCTAGCAAATACCAACAGATAAAAAATCTAAACCTGACGACTTCTGCTAGAAATCTTATAATGGGACCGTGATTGGATCTTCCATCAGGACAACCATCCAAACAATCATCAAAATCAACACAAAATTGTGTAAATGAGCACAAAATGCCTTCCTAGTCCCTGACCTGAACCCTATAGAAAATGAGTGAGGTGAACTCAAGAGGAGAAGAACCAACATGGAGCTGTGAATCTGTATGGATTCTGTATGGAGGAATGGTCTCTGATCTCTTGTCAGGTGTTCTCCAAACTCATCAGGCATTATAGGAGAAAGCTCAGAGCTGTTATCTTGGCAAAAGGTGTAATAAAAGGGTGCCAATAGTTATGGCCAATGTGTTTTGAAAAAATATATTTTTTATTTCATGATGTGATTTATGCTCCACTTTCAATACTTTTACTTGAATAAAAGCTTAGATGTTTGTGTTTTTCTTTTTTTAATGAAAGATCAAAAGGATAAACAATGCAGATTTATTTTTACAGCCATCTTTGATCATATTTACCTGGGGTGCCAATAATTCTGATCAAAACTGTGTAAAAATACATACATTCATATATTTAATATTTATATAAATATAAAAAAAATGTATATTTTATATTTATATAAATATTTAACATTTTAAATGCATGACAGCATTTTAGACAACATTTCTATAATAGCTCCATAGCAGTGTTGTTAATACTGCAATCTTTCCTTTTCAACTACCTACTGAGGTTTGCTCATTACAATACCGTATGTGCACTTTCTTTAACGTTGATAAGAAAGCATTCTAAAAGTAGTAAACAACGTCACAGAGAGTCAAGACAATAAAAGTGAATGAAATGTAAACTCCAGTTGACTTACTGAGACAGCGTGTGTGGTCCTGGAACAGACCTCTATCACAGGTGGTCACACATTGCCTGCCACTGAGGAGAAAGGACCCACCACATGCTGTGCATTCAAAGTCATTCTCACAGGTGGCACATGATGGCTGGCAGGCTGGCAGAAACAGAATAAGGGATAGGGGTTGTTTGTTGGCTGCAATAGTAAAACACTATGCAAAAGCAGAGCAAAAACAGTTTATTATTGAAATTGTACGTGTGAGAGTTTGTACATCAGACTTTGAAGTAAGACAGTAGGAAATTTGTCAAATGATGCTATAGCCCTGTGAGGGGAAATTCCAGTGTTGGATCCGGTCTGTGTTTTGACTTGTCGAAATGAATGTGACAAACCTGCACATGCACATACACACACAAAGCTATAGGATTAGCTATTAATAGAAATAACCCAAAGCACAGGGCATTTTGAGGAGTAAAAATATGTTAAGGTCAGAAGTGTGTGAATGTTGGTGGTAAAATAAGAGGCGAATAAACTGAGAAAGTATTCGAGATGAAGTAGCAACAGAAATTCATGCAACAATACAAGCATAGGCTGCAGAAGTACAATGGTAAAACACAATAAAAAAAGTTTGTTTATACCTGCACAAGATTTGCCCTGAGCGAAAAAGCCTTCAGGACATGATTGCAGACAGCGCCCATTCATTAACAGGGAGGAAGGATCTCGACAGCTGCTACAGTGATCTGGTGTGCCAGAGCATGACAAACAGTCCTCGTGACACTGCACTCCTGCAGGCACACACAAAAAAACATAGTCAAACCCCTCATAGGACACATACAAACACTCATTTCAACAAATCACGATCATTCACAGAATTCGGACATCATTATCATCACGTCTCCTCTAATAAGAAAGACCCGGTTTTTGTGGAAACATGAGGCATTTTTTTGCAGGATTCTTTGATGAATAGACAGCTCAAAAGAACGTATTTATTGTCACTTCTGAACAATTTAATGTGCCCTTAATGAATAAACATAAATCTTACCAATCCCAAACTTCTGAATGGTAGTGTTTGTTTTTCTTTTCTCTAAACCAGGGGTAGGCAAGTTCGGCTAGAGAGCCGCTTCCCAACCCTAATCAAACACACCTGAACAAGCTAATCAATGTCTTCAGGATTACTAATGGTGTGTTCACGTGTTATGGAAAATATGATATTTTCCACTTGTGAACTGGTATTTACCAGTGTGTTGCGTTCAAGTGCTTTTGTTGTCGTAATGTGGAAAAAGATGAAGATCCAGACCTGTTATTTAGCTAAAACTATTTAGATTGCTTAAGTCATCTGCTACAGCAAGAAAATTATTTATCAAAACCCAAACAGTAAATAATATAATAATAATAACATATTTTTACCATTCACGAACACCAAGACAGTGTTCACGAATCTTGCGTTGCTCTCCACCGTTTTAAAAAAAGTCAGAGGTTATCTCATCTCGGCAACTCGTGCATCAAAATATTCTACGAGTTGCCCTGTGGAAAATACCACATGAGGGGGTGTTCATGTGCATTTTCCACGTCGGCTTTTGGTATTTACCTTAATTACCATAGCACGTGAACGCACCATAAGGCTACAGGCTTTTTCACTGTTGGAGCCAAACTCTGCAGGACAGCGGCTCTCTAGGGACCGAACTTGCCTACCCCTGGTCTAAACCATATTTAATTTTAACATTAACAAATGAAGAGTTCAGATGCAAAAGCCTCTAAGTGCCATTTGAAATTTTCTTACAGAATGATCACTTTTTTCAAGCTTGTATATTTAGTTCAGTAATTTCACTTAAATGACAATTAATAGGTAATCTTCATTGCCATTTAAGTGAAATTACTGAACTTCACTATTCAAGCTTGATAAAAATGATCATTTTGTATGGATGTGTCATCCATACAATAATAATTAAATAATATTAGAGGCTTAGAGGGATTTGCATCTGAACTCTAGATCATATTATTTAATTATACAATGCTTAACAAACCATTACAACTGTTGCTTGCCTGAAGCACCTGAAATCACAGTTGCCTGTTGTGTGACATCATGGTAATTTATTTATAGTCATGCAAATAATCCCACAAATCTCCAACCCAGTCTTTGGTGTTCCAATAAGGCATTCATAACTTCTCCACATGGTCCAAAGCAAACTCGAGCCTCCAACAATAATTCCCTTTGGCACCATTACTTGGCACAAGAATGAATTACTAAAGGACTTTGGGTTGCAGGTTTCTGGTTCTGTCCATTGGGCCAGAGAAAGAGGGCAAGGTGCATCGGTGATCATTTGATGGTCATTCCCAATTTTTGGAGCGGACTTCAATAAGAATGGCAGGCAGACTCAAATCCGGAGGAAGAAAATGAAAGTCTTATTATTTTATGACATTCCCCTATAAATCATATTTAATTAAATACTTTGGTATGTGTGAATCAATAACTCTTTGTGGAAAAACTATCCTACTCTCCACTTTTCAGAGTAAGTAAGCATTTTTTTTTTTTTTTTTTTGCCAGAATGACCTTTGAGACTTTCCATCGATTTGAAAAAATCTTGTTTTGAGTGCAAATGTAATATAACACAGTCACTAGCACGCAAATCCTTCTGAATCACAGTGTTTTTCACAGTAACACTCCAAGTAATTATGTCTCAGACAATCTATCTGATAAAACACTGATGCTGGGCTCCTTCTGTTCCTCACAACAGGCAGTCAAGTTAACAAATCGTTATGTGGCTGTAAATGCATACACATTGCCTTTGCCGTAATGATCAAATCTGGACATTAACGTGCTAACAAATGCTATCAGCATGCAAGCTGATACTTACTAATATAGTGCTGTTAAATATAGAAGAAAAAACAATAAGACAAATGAATTCCTGAAGATGTACTATTTGACTGCTGCGATTATAGAGGCTACATTATAATCTTAGAAGCACACCCACACACATATATGTCCAAACAATTTGCCCAGTCTCTTCAGATAATATATGTATAAGCTACATGTAAACACAAATACGCTCTGTTTCGTTTCTCTCTGTGGTCTTTTCCAAGAGAAAGAGAGAGAGAAAGATGTATATTCCTTCCTGCAGCCTCTCTGGAAGTCACCAGGGAAATTTAGTATATAGAGCAGACGACGCGAGTCTTGTGGGTGACACAGAGCTAAATAACCAGAATATAATCTAATACTATAGCTCTCATCTCTCTCCCACTGAGATTAATTACTTTTTTATTTTATGGCCAAGGAATTCTTCCTGGGAGGCCTGATAAAGAAAGAAATCTAAATGAAATCAAAAATTACATTACTTTTAAAGAAATATTGTTAAACTGGGAATAATGTAATGTTCTTTAGATGTAAATAAATTAGATTTCCTTTCTCTAATTCATAGTATAACCCCAATTTTACTGATTTCATTGAAACAAACTCATAAGAGAGCATTGTAATTAACAACAGTAGCTTGTAATTCATCATTGCTGTTAGGTAAACATAGATGCAGGTCTCACCTGGATTGCAATCCGGACAGCACTGCTCACGGTGCGGTATAGTTAGGGTTCCCAATGGACAGGTGGGACAGGAGTGCTGATAGCAGGTCACATGACCCTCTTGACACTGGCACTCACGACATGGCCCCTCTCTAACACTCTCCAGATTCTGAGACCAGAAACATAAAAGATACAGTAAACACAATTGTTTTTGCTTAGACCAAAAAAAAAAAAAAAAAAAAAAAAAAAAGTGTTATAATTGAATTTATTAATCTTGCAAACCATAAATCAAGTTCTCATGTTTACTCACAGTGAGGCGTCTAAAACTCTTGACATTGGCTTTCCACCCCTAAACAGACAAAGATTTACTTGTTATCAAATGCTCATTGTACGCTATTGTTAAAAAAAAAACAGTTTAAAGAAATATTTACTTTTATACAGTTTATATATATCAGTTTAAAGAAATATATACTTTTAACTTTCTAATACTTTTCTTTTTTCATATCATATTAAAAGTTACAAAAAATTATATTTCAAACAAATGCTCTTCATTTGAACATTCAATTCATTAAATAATCTGATTCCACAAATATATTAAACAGCACAACTGTTTTCAACAATGGTAATAATAATTTTAAAACATTAAAACAGAAAAAAAGTGTTTTCATATTGTAAAAAACAGTAATACAATATTACTGTTTTTACCATATTTTTGAACGATAGTGCATAAATGTTATATGTGAAGATGGATATAAGAGCACTGAATGTGATTTAAAGGTATCGGCAGATAAAGCTTCATACCTTTTGGTCTGGCTGTGAATATGTACAGGAACTGGTTGTTGTCTTACACTCTGGGCAGCACTTCCCAGGCAAATGGACCAGTTTTTCTCCCTAGCACAAGGTGTGAAATATAAGCTCATTTAATTTCAGCATGAAACAACCCCAGGGGAATGATTAGCTGTCTCACACAGAGCCACAAATCTCTAATTACATCACATTTCAATTCTACCTCTGAGGCTCTTTATAGGGGGCTGTTATCAATAGTCATTTACATTCATGAGGGAATCTTTAGTTGTCTCTGTGTAACACAGTTTGATCACCAAAGTCAGGGTGGTCTTACGCGGAAATCAGCAGATGTCAGAGAAATATGGAGCTACAAATGGGAAAGACAGATTGATCACTGTTTTCAAAAAAGATAGATAGATAAGCATATGTTGTGTTTCTGTGTTGTTTAATCAGATGCTCTATTATTATAACTTTAAAGAATATGACCTTCACACCACTGCAATGATGTGCTTCACGTGAGAACATCTAAATTTACACCAACAAAACTAAATTTAAAGCTGTTGTTCACCCCAAAATTTTAATGAAAACATTGTCATTATTTACTCAACCATGTCGTTCATCTTCAAAACACAAATGAAGAATTTTTGTTCATCAATTGAAACTCCACGCAACCAAAACTTTCACACTTCAAAAAGCACAAAAAGACATGATTCAAGCCGTTTAATCCAAGAACCATGATTGCTTCATATGATGAAGATATTTAATTTAAGCTTTTATTCACAAGAAAAATATCTTCGTTTGTGTTGCAAAGATGAACAAAAGTCTTATGGGATTGGATTGACATGAGGGTGAGTAAATGATGTGTGTGGTAGGGTAATCATCCCTATAAGAATAGAAATTACTCCAAATAATTGCATGTTACAAATTTTTACAGTGTTTATAATACTTTTACACACTACTATACACACTATAATACTATTTTCAAAAAATAGTTTTAAGGATAACCTTTACATTGACTGTCCTGGATTTGGGCCAAAAGTAAAATTAAAAAGTGATGAATCTTCCCAGTGCTCAACCTTTCACAGCTCCTTATGATTAATGGAGAATATATCTGAAAAATGTATTGATTAAATAATGTTATAATTCATAACCAGGACAAATGACCACCGATACAATGTGCCCCAGATTTTAAACTCTCTTAGTATATTTTGCCCTAATATTTTTTAATGTTGGTAAATAGGGCATCCCCCAGCTGAGCTTGTTAATTGTTTCTTTTAATGAATAGGGCAAGCATGTGTTCCTGCTGATGGCTCTGCATCGAAATTTGGACACATACCCGTGGGCACTCCGATCTGGCACACTCGACCCGTTGGCACAGCACCTGACCCCGTTCACACATGCAGAACTCACAACCCGTGCCGTTCCACATATCGCCATGGTAACGTATGATGCCCTCATAGAGGCAGCTGCCTTTAGACAGGACACAATCTTCACAGCACTGTCCAGCTCGCTTGACCTTCATCTGACCCTGAATAGAACACATGTTAGCACATACTGTGTTATAAACACACTTGCTCATTCACATCAAATAATTTTGTCTTGTGCCTCAGTTTGTAAAAAAAAACAAAAGAAAATCCACTGTAAAAAGTTTTATCTAACCCAGTTATCTAATCCAGTTTTATCTAACCCAGTCTTTATCTAGTTTTATCTAACCCAGAATATTTATTTAAAGACCCCACAATATTATTTTACAAGTGTGATGACGTACTTGGAAGGTTGTGTGAGAGCCCAAATAATTTTTCCAACTTTCAGCATATAAATGGACTAAAAGTTAAGAGATGTGAATAAAAAAGTCATTAAATTCTCATTTTGATCTCATGTGGTGATTTCACGCTCTTTAAGGTTTTACACTTATAAAAGGACAACTCTGGCGCAAAGACAGTCCCCTTTGCTTATACAGGCAGGAGCCATCTTTGGAAAACAGTCTTGACAATCGTTACGTATACACAAAGTGGACTGTTTTTATAAAATATATTCTTATTAAATGGTCTGTACACTTACAAAGATCTCAAAGCTTTGGTTTGCATGTAGGGACCCTCATTATGTTACTGTGTTAGTGTGGGGCTATTCTGAGCCTTGTTAGTGGTATTCATTAGTGTTATACGCTAAACCGTTTTTAGAGATAAAACTCTTTACATTCGATTATCATGAAAACAAATCTCAGAGAACGGTTGACTAGGTACCAATGTGTTATTAGACCAAACGTTCATTTTGCGCCGGAGATCTCCTTTAAGGTAAAACATAAAAGTATTGTTCTAACGCGCAGTACATAAAATGCAAAATATATAGCGCAAACAATCATAGATGATGAAAAATCCTAACTATCACTTTCAGGCAAAGGAAGCATAAACCACTATAATCAAAGTGAGATTCTATTAAAATGTAAAATATATTAGTCAGTTGGCCAGCAGCTTCTCTATAGTGTTCTTCGAAGTAAGTTTGCTAGTCAAGTAACTGTCTTTGACATGAAGTGTTGGGGTGTAATGGATTTCTGCTGAGACCTTATCACAGTGGAGAGGAGGGCACTTCTCCGTTTGACAGCGGGACTGACTGCGATCACACACACAGGTGGTACAGCTACCCCTCTGCCACTGCTCACCATGCTAAAAACACAGAGACATACACAAAAAAAAAAATATAAAGTGTCAATGGAACATAATATACACTCTGGAGCCAAACCATTATTGACGGTCATTTAAACATTTAGCAAACATTTTTATTCAAAGCGACTTACAAAGGTAACTCCTAACTTATCTTATCTCCTAGCTCACATGTCAATGTCTGGGTTGCTTTTGACAAGGGCCAAATTGTTACAGCAAGACGACTGGGTCAGAGCACCTCTGAAATGGCAAGGCTTGTGAGTTGGTCAGCAGTGGTGAGAGATTACCAACAGTGGTCTGGAGGTCAGGAGGGACAAACCACAAACCAGCGACAGGGTGTTGGGCATCCAAGGCTCATCCGATACATGAGGGCAAATAAAGCTATTAAAGAAGTGTGAAGTCCGCACACTGAAAATACTGCTCCAAAAGATGGTTTGACCACCTTCTGAACTGACTGAAGGTCTACTGTCGCACAAGTCACAAAAAAGTTTAATAATGGTGATGGGAGGAATGTGTCCCAACACATTGCATTGCTCCCTGTTGTATGAGGCTGCATAGCTGCAGACCAGTCAGAGAGCCCATGATGACCCCTCCACTGTCGAAAGCACCTACAATGGGCACAAAAGCGTCCGAACTGGACCTTGGAGCAGTGGAAGAAGAGAGCCTGGTTTGATCAGTCCTGTTTTCTTTTGGCTGTGTAAGTGTGTGCCATTTACCTAGGGAAGCAATGCCACCAGGAAACACTGTGAGAAGATGACAGCCGGTGAAGGAAGTGTGATGCTCTGGGCAATGTTCTGCTGGGAAACCCTGGGTCTGGACAATCATGTGGATGTCAAGTTGACACTTGTCACCTACCTACAGTACATGTTGCAAACTAGGTACACCCCTTCATGGCAATGGTATTTTCTGATGTCAGTGACCTCTTTCAGCAGGATAATGCACCTGCCACAATGCACACATTGCTCAAGAATGGTTTGAGGAACATGATGAAGAGTTCAAGGTGTTGCCCTGGCTTCCAGGTTACCCAGATCTCAATCTGATTGAGGATCTGTGGGATGTGCTGGACCAACCACTCCAGTCCAATCCACTGAAGCAACATACAGGACTTGAAGGATCTACTGCTAAAGTCTTCATGCCAGATACCACAGGACACCTTCAGGGGTCTTATAGAGTCAAAGCCTTGCTGCTCTGGCTAAAAAAGTCTGCTCTGCTCAAAGTCTGCTCTGTTTTGTCGGCACACGGAGGACCAACAGCATATTAAGCAGGTGGTCAGGTAGCATTGTTTTGGATCATCGTAGGCTTGCCGCGATAGACGGTGTTGACGGTGTTACCGGTTTTAAGCCCCATCACCGGTGACATCACTTTCCCACCGTGACACCGCGATGTCTTGACTTTTTTTTTTTAAAGTATTCGTTTTTGCTAAAATATTTATTTGAATTAATTAAAAATAATAATTTTCAATTATTTAGTTCTGAAGAGAGCATTATAATTAAAAATGAACTGCGCAACGCGTGCCGTCACGTCACAGATCAGCAAGCATCAGGATTCCATTTAGCACGTGTGGAGACGAGAACGAGTCAAATTACAGAAAAGCAAGATAATGGCGGAAGATTTGGTGTCAAAACGCAATGCAAAAGCGCCTGTTTGGCAATATTTTGGCCAATATATATTAATGTTAATAAATGCCAATTTATAGTGTTTTACTTTTTTTTTAGAGTGCTGTCATTTATGTAGGCTAAGGTCCTTTTTAAAGTTTTTATTTTATATTCGTCTCTTTTTATTTGGTTTTATCTTATTTAAACTTTGTTTAATTTATTTAGGCCTATTTTGTTTTCTTATTCGTTAATAAACGTTTTATTATTTTTTTTTTGGGCCCACAGTTTGCCGATTTTCACTTTATTTTTATTCGTTCGTTATGCTAATAAAAGTTCTGTCTATATTTTATTCGTTTATTATTCTAATAAAAGTGCTGTCTAAATAAAAGTTTATTGTCAGCGAGTTGTTTTTTTTTTGTTTGTTTTTTTTGTCCATTCCAGCAATTGACGCTGAATTGCAATTGACGCTTATTTCGAAAGTGAAAGTATGTCATTTATGTAGGCTAAGGTCCGTTTTGAAGTTTTTATTTTATATTCGTCTCTTTTTAATTGGTTTTATCTCATTTAAACTTTGTGTAATTTATTTAGGCCTATTTTATTTTCTTATTCGTTAATAAACGTTTTATGGTTCTTATTTGTTTGGGCCCACATTTTGCCGATTTTCACTTTTTTCAGCCTATGCATGGGGTTATTTTTATTCGTTCGTTATGCTAATAAAAGTCTATAAATAAAAGTTTTATTATCAGCGAGTTGTTTTTTTTTGTCCATTCAAGCAATTGACGCTTATTTCGAAAGTGAAAGTATAACGCGCACGCATTTAAAAGCTATTTAACCCCCCCGCCCTGCCCTCCACGGTGACACCGGGATTACCGTTGTTGTCACACGTCGATTAACCGGTGGGAAATTTTCCTCACCGCGGCAACCCTAGATCATCGTTGTATCGTATCGTATGTAAATCATTTGTAAGTCATTTCGTGACTACATTTAATGTCCTTCCGATATTTTAACCCAAAAAAGCTACGGACTGCAGCTTTAAAATAAATGACAATTTCAGCCACTGCTGTAGTGAACAAGACAAGAACTACAAGGAGATGAAAAGAGAGGTGAATGTTATCCTCCCTAAATCCTTGCTTTGCTTTCGCAAAATCCACTGCGATCAAAAGAGCTGAATTCCACTGAGTGGGACATGTATGCTGAGAACACGGCGAAGAGAGGAACAGCCCTAAATGCAAAGCTGATGAGAGAATTTGGAGACGGTTGTGTGTCTAATGTGTTGTGTGAACTGTATATTCAGAGCCGAGGGGATCAACTGGAATAATTTAGAATTAATCACACAAAAAAAACATGATTCAACCTGTCTATGAATATTGTCTATGAATATGTCTACCATAATATTAGCTCTGGTGGTTTGACAATTGTATTAAAGAGGACATGAATGTGTGTGTCCATCACTAAACTGTTGCTCATAAGTGATATTTTTATCACATTTAATCATATTCTTTAATGAATATGATATAATATCACTAATTATACATATCTATCTTAAATACACAGTCAATTCATATAAATGTATATAAGTTACGTATTAATATAAACTTGATTAGCTTTAATTTTGTGCTATTATTTTAGATTACTTTAAGCTCCAGTTCGTAGCTTTTTTAAGTTAAAAATGATCAGCTATATATGCAGCTATGCTATAAATTCTTTGGCAATACAAATGTACAGTTTTTTATGTTAATAAAGCAAACTAAAACGGCAGATTTAGAGAGACCTAGCAAACAGATGAAAAGTCAGTTGAGGGAATAATGTGTATTAAGTGTGAAAAATGAAGATAGGAACAACGGGTGATATAAGGTAGAGAAAGAAATGTGTTGATGAATGAGTGAAACAGGCACATCACACACACCGGATTCAGACACGGCTCTACCCTCAACCCATCTGCCACAAAATGAATGATGAACACACTTTAACCCACACTTACCATCCCCTCCCTGAAAAGGTCTTCCATAATACAGACATGCACTTTATCACATCTGTCATTCTCAATCTATCTCCACCATCAGATCTCTATGTATATTTTACCTTTCTCTAATCTGCTTTCTGGCTTACCTTGTACTCATTACCAGCCTCCATGCAGGGATTCGGCTCACATTGTGGACAGCACTGTCCTGCCAGCACCACCAGGTTCTCATTCTGCAAAATTAAACAAGTACATCAACATACTGTTTTTAATAGCTGGATCAACTCTTTCAGTACATAATAACATTTAAACAGGGTCCATTTAACTAGTTTTAGACATAATGTGGAAGATAACAGTAGTTGTTAGACACACACTTCTAGACACACAGCACTGTTTTGCCTTGACTATTACCGACTGTTTGAAACACAAAGTACAACTGACAGTTCAGGGTTGTTACTGACCGCTTTGCATGTGACAGGCTGACACTCCACAACCAGGCACTCAACACGGCCATTTCGGCATCTACACTTTGTACAGGGGCTAGATGTCCAATCCACCCCATCTCTGTACTCACGGCCTTCCCAGGTGCATGAAGCTATGGAGTGCGAGAGAGCTTTTTATAATTGCAATAAAAATTTACTAAGATCTCTGAAGGAAAACAAAACACATCATTGGTCTAAGACGTTAGAATAAACCCTCCTGGGACCCATTTAGCTAAAAAAAGAAAGTCTTTTAACAACCATGAAAACATTCAACAAAGAGAACAGGATCTGAGGCAAACAGATAATTGCTACTGACTTCAAAAAGTCGCATGTAAAAAAATGAAATGAGCTATATCTGTGCCACTAGTGACACCAAACAGAAATGTAAAAATAATGGCTGTTTTCAAACAAGTTTCAAACACTACAACAGTCATTGCTCGGGAAATTCATTTGTTGTGACAATGCTGTTACTGTATATCCACGCAAACAGATCACAAATGCATTTGAGGCCACTAGAAACTACACACATCATCTTTAAAATTGCACTGCTTTAATATAAATACCATTTTGTACCGGAAATAGTGTGGTCCAAATAAAGATATACTTAAGTATATTTGATTGTGCTAAAGTGGAACTATTACAAGTACAAAATTTCGGTTCACTTTAAATATCTTGCATTTACAGATACCATACTATCATTACTAATCGTTTTAGGGTACTATTAAGAAATGTGCATTGTGCAATATAGTACTCCAAATAAATTTTTATTATTATATTTATATCAGTTAATCTCAAACAATTTGTCAGTAAAGATTTTAATTGGATTTATAGTATACTTAGTATCAAGTATACTACAAGAATATGTTGGTATAAGTTTTTTCACTAGGGGCATTAAAATAAAACTGAAAATGAACATACAAAATTAAATAAAAGGAAACAAATTCATTCAATAAATATAAAAAAAAAATGCTAAAGATATGTGATGTCATGAGTAAATTCTTTTTCATAATGTGAACAAACCGACTGACCAAAACTTGAAACAGAGGGAGAAAAGTAGTCACTTTCACAAGCAACATAGTATAACATCAAGTTGTAGCTTACTGTACCTCCATTATGAGTGCATACAGGACAGCAGTCTCCCTCTGGGATGAAAGGACTCTGGTCTTTCCCACAACTAAGAGGAGGACAATCACGTGGCCTGCAGGTCACCTTCCCATGAGAACATGTACACACCGAACATTTGGAATTACTCCATTGACTGTCATGCTAAGAGAGTGAACGAGTAAGAGAGAGAGAGAGAGAGCGGTGGATCAGGACATGGTTGAAGAAACCATGATTTTATTCCATAAAAACATGAAATGGACTCAAAAAAAAAAAACTGTTAACTTTAAATTTGTGCAAACATGCCAAATATCACTTCTTGTTTTGAGCCCTACTGCTAACACAGCTTGCTCCCCAAAAAAATAAATGCTACTTGATTTGAAAGCTACACTGCTTGAATCCTAAACAGAGCACCAAGTGGCTCTTTAGTAGGGGTGATTGGGACAAAAAAGGAGCTTGCTCTCTCAAGGAAGAGTGGAACACAAACAAGAAAGCCATTGTGCACAAAACGCAGCAATCAACGAGCCGGCTGCTCAACCAGAGGAGGCAAGATTGGCTAAGGGACAGGATGAGGCTTAGAGCATCTTTCATTGGAGTTGTGTCATAAGAAGTGTCACTTACCCCATAAACCATTCCTTCATGGTGACAGATGCCGGGCAACTGCGTGAAACATTCCGGACAGCACTTGTTGGGTGGGATTCTCAAGCGTTCACCCTTGGAAAACATCCAAAAAAACATTTCAAGAGATGCATTAACATCCCAGAGATAGATTTTATGAATGACAATACACTTCAGAGCAATGAGACACAATAAGGGACCAAAAACTGGTCTTTGCGACTAGTGTTATTTCAATATTTTTGATACATTGCAAGCTGTGAATGATTCAGTGAGTAACTACATAGTGATGTCACCAACAACAACACCACTTTTGAGGACCAGTACTAACTGTTGTAGAAATCCTTTAAAAAACAGGTAACATTTAATTTTCTTACAAAATGGTTCTTGGTATAACCATCATTATTCTAGCCATTTATAACAGGTTTCTTAGTATTGGTTTTAATTGGATCAAAATCATTAAATCCATTCATTTGTAGCTAACATTCCATTTATCTACTCAGGTACTGTTATTGCCCCTTTTTAATGGCCTATGAGAAATTACTTTAATCTTACCCTCTGAAAGTCACATTGGGGATTTCGGCAACGAGTGGGTTTGCAGATGACAATATCATTAGAGCAGATGCAGTCTTGACAGGTGTCTGGTTTCCATGATGTATTGTTCTATAACAGGAAAAAAGGTACAAAGACATAAATCCATGCACACCAAATGCTATCAACTCTCAGTTGATCGATAGTAAAAAGTAGGTCCCTGACATGTGGAGATTAAAACATAAAAAAGGTCAAATAGATCTAGGGTAACCAAACGTCCTGTTACATGTCCTATTTTCACGTCCTATCCTGGCCGTCCTGGCTGTTTTTTAAAAAGTGATGAAAATGTCCTGGTTTTTATTATTTTTCATTGGGCCATTAAATTGACAGGTGTTCTGACGATTCACGCTACCCATTGAGATTTGCTACTTACTGGTTATGTGCATGTGCAGTAAATTTTCATGTTATAATGTAATTTCCTTTTAAAAAAATGCTAACTACAATATGAATCTTTGTACGGTCAGCCAGCGGAACAAGAATAACTGAATGTTTCAAAGATTAATATTTGATGACAATTTTTACTTTTCACACCGTTTTAAAAATAAAAACAGTAGTCTACAGTATACAGTAGCTACTCATAACTTAGAATTGTATTGTAATTGTATTTCATTTAATATTAATTGACATTCTCTGTGATCGATTCGCGCTCCGGTCACAACGAGCAAGCAGACAGCCGTCCGAGCACGTCTGCCAACTACATGCCGAAGCGCAAATGTGTATTTACCGATGAGTTACAGAAGAAATTTCCCACTTACTCTCCCGATCGGGACAAGTTGGAGGCTGTGTGCACTGTGTGAAAACCTGGCACATATGTCCAATGGGGGTGCCACAGATATTATAGATAGTATTTTGTAATAACAATTTTATATCCATATTGAGGCATAGCCTACTTTAAATGTATTGAAATTAATAAGGCATCATTGAGTAAAAATCGAGTATCATTTGAGTATCTAATTGCCGGGCCGAGTGTCCTGGTTTTCGGGAATCAAAATATGGTCACCCTAAATAGATAGGAGTCCAAGATACAATCTCCATACCCACTAAACATTCCCAATCATCAATTTTCAAAAAAATTTAATTGACATGTATTGTTGGAAATGGGGTTGTGTGGGGTTAAATGTAAGATATCTTTACTATTTTTAATTGCTCAGTCGAAAAGAAATTAAGGTTTTTGATGAAAACATTCCAGGATTTTTCTCCATATAATGGACTTTACTGGTAACCAAACAGTTCAAGGTCCAAAAGACAGTTTCAGTGCAAACTGCAAACTGTTGAAAGGGCTTTAAACGATTCCAGACGACGAATAAGGATCTTATCAAGCGAAACGATCGCTCATTTAAAAAAAAAAAAAAAAAAAAAAAAAAGTTTAAGTTTTATAAGCTCAAATGGTCACCTTGCTCTGTTCTGTGATGCGCGTTCGTGACTCTCCTGTTCGAACTAGTTCATCAAAATGAACAAATCTATTTTGTGTCATTTGGTTCATTCAACGAACGAAATGAATGAATTGACATGGAAAAAGATTCGTTTAGCTTATAAAACTTAAACTTTGTTCTTTTTTTTTCTTTTTTTTAATGAGCGATCGTTTCGCTTGATATGACCCTTATTCATCGTCAGAAATCGTTTAAAGCCCTTTGAACAGTTTGCAGTTTGCACTGAAACTGCCTTTTGGACCTTGAACCGTTTGGTTACCTGTAAAGTGAATTATATGGAGAAAAATCCCTGAATGTTTTCATCAAAAACCTTAATTTCTTTTCGACTGAAGAAAGGAAGACATGGACATCTTGAATGACATGGGGGTGAGTAAATTATCAGCAAATAGTAAAGATATCTTGCATTTAACCCCACACAACTCCATTTCCAACAATACATGTTCGAGCATCAACAGATAAGACTAAAATATGTTTTGTTGGTACTTTAAGATCTATTAACAGTCTTGCCTAAGGGACCTCCTGCTTTAAAGGTATCAGATGAACAGAAAGTTAAAAAAGAGAGGAGTCTCCTTTATGTAAAGCTAGCCTTTTCCCTGAATTAATCCAAGCAGACCCAAACAGACAGAGAGCCATGTTGGAGTTTGGATTGGTCCTCAAACAGTATTTAAAAAAAAAAAAAAAAAAAACTTCAAGAAATGTGAGGGTGAATGAAACATTAAACAAGTTCAAGGACAAGTTATTTTTGATGAATCAGTGACCGACCGGGAACTCAGGCAAAAGCGACTGAAAACTAAACCAAAACAGAACATATACACTATATGCACAAAACTTTGATTTGCTCTTCAGATCATAAATTCTGTACAGTTGTATTATAAATCACACACAGTGACAGCTATCCTGAGGAGGCATCTTGTCAAACTGACATTTTGAGCAAGTGTTGATGGGTTGGGCATTTCAGCACAGCACCTCTGAAGTGACACTCTGCACAGATGTCTTAATGGGGAATGGCCCCAGTGTGGCTTTGAATGGCTAGTTCAGAAAGATCTGAGGACAGTGAGTATCTCCACAAACTGCCCGTGCTATCCGGAGGCCCAGAGGGGTGATAACATCTCGGTTGTTAGTGTTCTAAAAACACATCTAATGTGATGTGTGGCATAGAGCACATTCAGCAAAAATTGTGAAAAAGTCACATTGCACAAATTTAGCTATATCATGGGGGAAATACGTTTTGAATACATTAATATGTTAAAGGGATGGTACATTCAAAAAATGAAAATATGTATTTCAAGAACATGTGTCATTCTTTGTTCTGTGAAACACAGAAGTAAATTTGTGAAGATTATTATGGCCACTTCTTTCCATGAAAAGAAAGTGAATGAGAACTGAGACTGAGAAGCTTCAAATGAAAGATTATTAGAAATTGTTTTAGATTTTTTTTTTTTTTTTTTTGGTTGAACTTTAACCAAAAGCCTTAATAAGGAAAGCAGTATTAAAAGAAAAAGTGTTCTTTGATTTCTCACTTTAAGGGATAGTTCACTATAAAATAAATTTTTGGTATGTTTTAGCTTACCTTTATCTTAAGTGAGAACCCCTTTTACATTTAATAGAAAACAATGAACCACTCAAAATTGATATACTAGTAATACACAGGGTGATAATAAAAAGCTTACACAACGACTCTTGCTTACTGAAATAAACAAGTAATGTATCTTTCACTTTCGATGAAAGGGTTATTTTGACTTTTGATGCATGCAAACCTCTTGTAGAAGACCTACAAATCAAAACTAGTCAACTTTAAAATAAGTTGTGAGGAAAAAGCTTTGACATAAAAGATCTTTAAATTAAAAATAACTCACAAAACTTTTTTCATGAGGAGCAACACAGTTACTTAAGTTTCTATTCAGGTATAATACTGCATTCAAAATGTTATGACACATTTATACAGTGTAATTATTCATTACAATCAATTCATTAAAACCAACTTTTGGTATTTAAAAATGTTTGAATTTAATTGCATTACATCACAACATCAAATAATTTAAAAAGGAAAATTCTCAGAGTTTTCTGAGCTATATTTGTGCAGTCACAAGATTATTGCTGGTTGATGTAAGTCTTTTCTCTCTAAGAGCAACTTCCGCGCAGTAGTTCAATGCAATTACTATGAATATTTTCCACAGAGTTTTAGATTCAGATAATACTTTTGACTTAAATTTAAAACCATATATCACTACACACTAAAGTTGAGTTTTTTTTTTTTTAAGGTGGTTTTGGAGGCACATACACAACTTCCAAGGTGTAACCCTGTCAAAAAAAAAGCTATTTGGTTGATGTATTGGGTTGTCTAAAACACAAAGTAAGCTTGAATGAGCCCCGGCCTATAGGCCCGCTTGGAACAACATATGAGAAGAATCGACAAATAAGGAAATTTGTTGCTGAAGCTAAAGATAGGTCTGGATCTGGTCCAACTAACTTGTTTAAGCGAACAGGAGCATACTGTGAATAAGGTGAATCTGCACAATCTCCAGGGCACAGCAGAGTCTGTGTGACAGAACATATTTGATAAATCAGCTGAGGAAGTAATGTGACATATTTGGTGGGCCACTCAGGTGCAATTCAGATACACACCATTGCCCACAGACAAATGGTCTCTTGTGTGCACTGGATGATTTGAGACTGTCTATAGCGAAGAAAACAATTTATCTTCTGTTTCTGTGTCATTCTAAAGTATCATGTGACTTTCTACTCAAAGTAATAACAGCACCGCAGTGGCTATTTAAATGGAGTTTAAAAAAAAACGTTCTGGGTGAAAACATTCCATTAAAACCCTCAAGGTTACATGTAAATGTTTTATTTCAATTCTATAAGCTAAAGACTACTAGCCAAGCAAGTAGAAGGTGATTGAGTCCAAATTGAGCTAGGCAGTGAGAGATCAGTCAGAACCGAACCGTTGCACAGACTAATTCAATTAGAGAATGTGCTAAATAGTGTCCCCCAGCCAATTCAGCCCACTAAAGCAGTGGCTGATGGCCAAAGTTACAACCAATGCAACTTCGCCTACAGTTTGAGAGATCTTAAAGGGGAACTCGGTAACTTATTTAACATAATAAAGCCGTCTAGAAATCATTTTAAGCACATCCTATATACATCAATTATATGGATGGTATTAGTCATGTGGGATGACAAACAGCAAGAGAAATTTTAAAATGTTTCTAAAAATAATAAGCATTCTTGTAAAATCGTTTTATTTATTTATTGCCTTGCAAACTTAGTTTGGTTTTCTGTGATGTATTCTACATTGCACATTCTATACAAAAACACTCTCTTGAAAGCATCACTAAAACTGTGTTGCAACTTGTTTGCATTGTTTTCATTGTATGCCATTCAAAGCTGACAATGCTGCATTTATTTAATAAACAATACAGTAAAACCAGTAATATTGTGAAATATTACTACAATTTAAAAAAAAAAAATTACCATTACTACAGTCTTTCACAGAATTCTTCCGAAATTATTCTAATGTCCTGATTTGGTGCTCATGAAACATTTCTTATCATTGCTGAAAACAGTTGTGCTGCTTAATATTTTTTTGGTGAAAACTGTGATACATTTTTGAAATATGGTGCTCATAAAACAAAACATCATGGATCACTATGATCAGCAAGTTGTTCACAAGTCCAATAAAAATAACTTGTGATAAAAAGTTCTGTTATAAAACCTTGTCTCTGACATTCCTGGGCAGAGTGGGCATTAGTGAGAAAAAAAGCCCAGGGGTGACCCTCTCTTTACAAACAATATGATGCAAAATGCATGAAGGACATCTGGCACCAAGTTTCATGAAAGGATGGCATGTTAAAGGTGCAGTGTGTGATTTTTACCGGCATCTAGCGGTTCAGTTGTGAGTTTGCACTAAGGGCTCAGCCCACTGCTTACCCCTCCCTTTCGAACACAGAAGATATTTCGATTGGAACCAAACAGTTGTTTGGCACCATTGACTTCCATGTTAGAAAATAAAAATACTATGGAAGTCAACGGTGCCAAAGTTCCAATCGTTCTTCAAGATATCTTCCTTTGTGTTCATCAGAATTAAGAAACTCATACAGGTTTGAAACAACTTGAGGGTGAGTAAATGATGACAGAATTTTCATTTTTGGGTGGAGTATCCCTTTAAAGACACAGCTCTATGTCTGCTGTTCCTTTGAACAAAAATGGGCTTGACTACATTCAAATGTATTCAGTTTCTGCACTTCAATTGCCTTCTACACAACTTCTTTCTTATGCCAGCCAAGCATGATTATATGCAAATTTCTTGCAAGGCAAGCGGTAAGACTAGGTTGCCAAAAAAGGATGTCTAAATCTATTTGTCACTGCACAAATATGCTCAAATGGTCACATCTTGTTTAGGGAAATTAAAGCAAGAAGAAACATCATAAAAAAACGTTGAGATGGAAACTTTTACAGCTATATAGTATCTAATTATGCTTCCTTTTTATATTAATACTAATTTAAATGTCCAAGAGTGGGTTTATTATCTCTTTGTTATTTTTAATAGCCTGAATAGTTCTTCCATTCAAAAGCAAATGTGATAATTACTGCGTTCTGAATGGGCAGAGATGTGTCTCTTATGGAAAACTGAACATGCATCTTCCTTCATGTCCTCAGTGTGAATTCAATTTTCCATGTGCAGTTTAAAATCTTCTGGTCCTCCTTGTAAACACTTAATTATGAATATAAACATAAGGCTGTCAAGGCATGTATATAGTTTAGCTCCAACATAAAAAGAAACTAATAAATTATAGCTTCATCTTTACTGCTCTATTCCCACTCACTCGCATTTGGAAATTTCCTATAGTGAAAGACTTGGAAACCCCTTAATCACAATAATAATCTCTAAAAACTGTCCTGATGTCATATGTATGAAAATTACTGTCATTAAATTACAACATTTCATCATCACTGTCATTTTTTTCAGAGGAAAAAAAAACGAATAAATGTGGCTGTACGTTTCTTGGAACTAAGAGAAAGTTTCAAAAGCCCTTCAGAATTTGACAGCACTGTATTTAATAAATGTACAGAGCAGATCTATAATGAACATTTTAGTTGATTGCACTTAAATAATATGATACATTATTGCAGACGGCAGATTTCAGTTTGACTAGAGGGAAACTGAATAATGGAGCCATTGAAATAGTGTGTATTAGGGTATAAGTGGAGACACTTAGTGTTAGATAAAAATAAAAAATAAGGACGTAATGAAAGTGAAATTAAGGAGGAAAGGGAACATGATCAAGCGGGGTTTTTGTTGTTGTTTTTAGATAAACTCCTCAGGATGTGGTCAAACACAATGGCCAGTGCAGACAGACTTTTCAATAATTCACGGTTTCTGTCTTACAGCTTGTTATTTTTACTAAAAAAAAGAAGTCAAGAGCTTTAACTCATGTTGAAAGCATTAAAATATTAACTATACCCATACCACTCCACCCCCTAACCTCTTCCTCTCTGTCGAAAAATCCATGTTTGCGAAGATTGTTTTGTTTACAGCGTGCGTCTCCCTCAGACTGTAAATGAAGCTCGGGCGCACTAGATAACACGTCAGCAGCGTCATCAGCATCACTGATTGACAACAGAACCGGAAGAGAATAAAATGCTGTATAAAAATTTTATAGTTTTTGTTATTTTTGGACCAAAATGTATTTTCGATGCTTCAAAACATTCTAACTAACCTACTGATGTCACATGGACTACTTTGACGATGTCTTTATTTGCTCTCTGGACAAGGACAGTGTATCATACATACATTTTCAATGGAGGGACAGAAAACTCTCGGACTAAATATAATGTCTTAAACTGTGTTCCGAAGATGAACGGAGGTCTAACGGGCTTGGGATGACATGAGGGTGTCATTAATGCCATAATTTTCATTTTTGGTTGAACTAAACTGTACTAAATACAAACTACTAAAGGTCATCTCAATGGGCACTTCTGCCCCACACACCTATTGAATTATTAACGCTTAAAACCTTGAAAGATGACAGGTAAAACAACAACAAAGCACTCTAGCCAGGTAAATCTGTTCCCCTGATCACACTGCGTGTAAACAAAATGCTCGTTGGAAGGCTCAGGTAGTGAGTGAAACAGTGATGGTAAATTATTTACAAAAACTGGCTTTCTGGAAAACCTGTTCTTGGGGAGGGATTGGTCAAACAATGTGGGAGATTTGCCATGAAAAAGGGACCACTTTAAGAATGCTGTTTCCGAGACTGAAGAATGCAGGCAGTGTGTTAATGGTTAACAAATATGTGCTGGATGGTTGATCAAACACATTTATACCAACAGGGAGTCAGTTCACTCATGGTCAATTAATATGCTTGCAAATATAAATTTAAGATATTTAAATTTCATCTTCATACACAACTATTCAAAATGTGATTTTTGAAAAGTTTATTTTTTTAAATAAGATAAGATTGTGAAATATTATTATATTTCAAATACCTGTTTTCTTTTTTTTACCAAACTCTACCCACATATGTAAGAGCTCATTCTGTGGCTGTGTGAAAAAGAATGTTGAGACCGGCCACTTGGTGGTGCAATAACATGGAAAAAATACAAAAATGGCTATAACTACGCAACCCTAAGTCTGATTGGCTTGAAATTTGACAAGCGGTGTCTTGGTCCAAGACGCCAAGAATGCCTTTAAGGACATTGGCACATATCGAAAAACGTGGCTGGCGCAGCCAATAAAGTATGAGCATCAGACAAGTTTAAAGTCCCTGTGAAATCAAACTTGAACCTATTTACAGTACTTTGTTAGCGCAAATTAATAGTATTGTGGTGAACAATTAATCCGTGCAAGTAATCTTTAATCAAAATCTGAAAAGTTACTTCCGGTCTGGAATGGTGTCTTTTTCTGATGACATAGGTTTGACGGCTTGGGTTGGGAAACGCTTAACCACTCCCCTCAAACCGTTAGTCTGCTATGAGCGAGAGATGGAGAGGAGGAGCGCTAGAGTAAAACCCTGCCCTCTGTTCAATATTCCGTTTCACTTGGAAATACGTCACAGAACTGGAGAAAAGTCGTTTGCAACTTCCGGTTCACGAGGACTTTAACGAAGGCCAAGGGGAAAGAAACTCGCTGGGCCTGTTCGACTCGTGGCCCTAGAGACCTCTGTGAAATTCTAAAGAAATCGGCCACCAGGAGGGCGCCTTTGCGTTTTTTATGTGAATAAAGGATTATATACTCCTCATTCTGAGCAACTTCAGAGGGCCTCTAAGAGGGCCGCTGTCAATCGAATCGTTCTTTAATTGGAAATTATTTTGGCTAAACCTCGATAAAAACCCTGCGGCACAATTCTTGGAACTCAATAATTATATATACTGTACATATAAAAAAAAAATACTTTGGCCTTTGGATAGCTATAGCCAAGTCATTTATAAAAAAGGCCGTGGCCAAGTCTACCCAACAGCTAATCATTCATAAAACATTCGAAAACTCAGAACTTCGCATCAGGTGAGTACATGCGGCACATGCTTCTAAAGAAGCACACAAACTTTTATGGAGATCGGCCCGATATGTGGGGGTATTACTGTTAAAAAGGTGTAAAAATTCTGTATTTCTATGGCACATCCCATGAAAAAGGCCCTCTTCCTGCCTGATTTGTGTAGAACTTCAAGGAATTGGGTGTGCCCATGTGTCACATGATTCAAGGGCACTTTTATGGACATCAGGCCTAGGTGCCACTTTAACTAATATAAAGGTGAAAAAAGCTTGAAAATCCATGTATTTCCTAAGTAAACTGCCTGTATTGGCTGTTCCATCTATGATCTATAAGCGATTACGCTTGCTTAATAAAACATAATACCTTTTTACGTGTATGCTTAAAGGCCTTAAAGCACTTGAACCCTGATAATCGCTGCTCGCAGCTACATTTTGAATTTGATGTTTTTATATTAGTATCACTATACTAACATTTGAGAACTTTGCAAAACTAGACTGGAGTTGAAAATAATAATGTTGATACTGCAACCTGTATTATCATTGGAACGGTATACTTGAGGGTAGACCGGGCAAGGATTGGGCCATGGGGTGGAAATGAGGATGTATGGATTACAAATTGCTCAGAGCTTTGACAGCTTTAGAGGCCAGCAGGAGCCTATCGGAGCAAACAGGCCGACTGTGAGGAAAAAACTCCAGTCAAACCCCTGAGTGGCTGAGATAAACCCCACTGAGGGCTAGAGAGTTGGAGACAGATGGATGTCAAATTTGGAGTACAACTGCAATGAGCCTATCTCTCCTCCCTCCAGATTCAATAGAAGGACAAAAAAGGCCTGTACTAAGAGGATTATAAGCATATGTTTGGGATTAAAAAAGGGTACTCCAGGTCATTGGTACAATTCACTTTTTCACTGCTGAAATACAGGTTGTTCCAGAGAACACTAAGAATAGATTAATCAGTATTGCTCCTAAAAGCTAAGCCCTCATGTATAAAAGTTTGCATACTACAACAGAATCTGTGCAACAAAAAGATGTTACAGGTTATCAGTGTGAACAAGTTTGACTTGATGTCAGTCAAAAACAAAACTAAAGCAGAAACGAAACTAAGAAACAAAATGAGAAATGAAATGAAAACAATGAAATGATATGAAATTAAATAAAAAATCATCACCGATCCTTTTTGGATGGTCCTTTGCAGTTCTCCATCCAGTATTACAATGAGACAAATCTTTGTAGGTGTCACAGTTATGTTCAGTTTGTTAACACGACAACAATTATCGCGTTTTCCCACGTAGAAAAGACACTGTTGTCAAAACGATTGAAAAAACAGTTTTCTGCTGCAGAGATTCGCGTTTTTGTTGTTTACACGGAGAACGTTTTCAAAAACTTGCCCTTTTTTTAAAGTTAAAGTTTGCGTTTTCAGGCACGCAAACCGCTGTTGTCGTCAAAGTGAACGGCCAAAACACATACAAAGTTTTACGTTTTCATTTGAAAACGGTGTCGTGTAAACAGCCCCTTAGTTTTCATGGACATTCAGTTTCAGTTGGTTTTCATTAGTCACGTCTTCCTTTCTTTGATTTTTCCAACACTCCTTTGTTACCACAGTCGCCATCATTATGAGTCTGTTTCAGCTGTGTATTGATAATTTAATTGTGTCAGTACTCTTCCTCTGTTTGTTGTCCTGTCGCTCTTAAATTTAGTGTGTTGCTTTCCCTGTTTTTTTTATTACAACAGTAGGACTGCACAGTAGTAACGTTCAACGAGTCCAAAGATTGTCATTGAGCTTCGTTATGGCACTGGCCTGTTCCATCACCATTTGTGGCAAGCATTTTCTTCTCTCTCGCTCTTTCTGGATGTGAGAAGCTGGAAACTGAGAGTTCAATGAATAAAAGATGATACGCACAGCTTGAGTCTGAAGTCAGTTACCAACACTACCATCTGATAAATAGTAGGAATCACAGCCCAGCATGCCTCAAAACCATGTTGGTCAAAGCTGTTTGCACATTGCTTATTAACTATATTGCAGATGAAATTAAATAGATATCTACTGACAAAAGTGAACACTTGCTACTGTTGCAACATGAATTTTGCTGACCACATTATTAATTGCTTTTTGATCGTGACCTGCACATTTCAGAGCCATTTGATTATTTCATTACTATCCGCAGCAAGCTAGTGAAAGTGTGCATGGTCAAATGTTAATGAAGAAATGCACATTCCCAAGAAAAGTTTCTGAAGGCCATTTTGTACATATAAAACATTTATACAAAAGCCCCCTGAACTTGGAATTACTGCTATTAGCCCCGAAAAGAAAGCGTATAACAAATTTCATAAATAACTGAGTAGGTATTTACAGAGAGCTGGTAATTTTTTGTATCTACTGTATTCCACAGTAATCAGTTTTCCCCCTCTCGCTACATTCCTCCCTGGAGGTTTAAAATGATTGTGGCACCTTTTCTTTTAACTTCCTGTGGTGTTTCTGAATGCTGAACATAGACCAACCTGATTGTACAGTACGAGCATGGCAGTCTTAATGGGGCAAAATGCATTTGCAGTGACACGAGTATATGCGCATGTGTCACAACAGCTGTGCTGTCAGGTCCTGAAAAATTCAGGTACGCAACTACAATTAAAGATTTCTGTAGGCTGTTCCTGAGTGAGCCATTTTAAATCTGTCCCAACATTCATAGACAGATGGATTAGGGAATGAATAATTAAGAAAACGTTACAGGGTAACCATTAACCTTCTAATGCCTAATTTCATATTTTACTTATTTATAAATCAATGTTTTATATTCTTAAATATGAAACTCAGCATCAAAAGTTTACATTAAGTATTTGTTGAAAATATATATTATTCAGTTCTCACGAATAAAAAGAGTATACAATTTGATTAAACCGGAAAATGGAAAATTTGGGCCTTACAGGGTAATGATGGCCAAAGAACATGCTTGACTGGCATTGAATGGCACACTCATTTCCTTCCCATTACAGTGCATTATCCTGCAGAGCCTCGTGGACAGAGAAGTGTTTAGTTTCAATCAATTTGTCGGTCTGGAAATGTAAGAATGGACTGACTCAGGTATCTCCTGAATGGTTTATTGCTTATTGCCCAGTTGGTCTCAGCGTTTACAAGTCTGAGGGGTAGGTTTAACAATTTAAGATGATGTTTTCAAAGATGGATTTGAGTCTCCACAGTCTGAGCCGAAGGCTATTTCAATCAGCCCTCTCCCCTCCCAGTCTTTAAAAGGTCAGGCCAAAATCAATACTGCCTAACACCTAAAAAAAGTGAGCAAAAAAAAAAGAAGCTGTCATATATTAACGCATTTTCAATTTCCATTCAGTCTGGTGTAATATTGACTTCTTATTATACATTAAAGCACATGCTGAGCTGCACTTTTGCAGGAATGATGCTTTACCTACACCCTCCAGATTGCTAAAGCAGGTGTTCTGTTATATTTAATTCAGTCCCATCCGAATTTAGTAAACCCTGTGATGCTCCTATTACTATCTGGAGATTATTTTAGCATACTGGCTTTGAATGCATCAGAAAAACAGCTGACCCTGGCGCCACGGTAGGAAATAGGTTTCTATTTTAACTTTGTTGAAACTGTATATTGGGTGAAAATAATACAACATCAATATAAATGCTTTCTAAAACACCAATCCTGTGCTACACATAAGTAATAGAATACATTTAGTTTGATTACGTTTTATTGTTTTTTTATGTGCATACAGTATATTCTGCATTCCAGAAACACTCATGCCCTTTGCATGTATAGCATTCCACTCATTGATTGCCGGGTGCCAGCAGACTAATGACTGTAGTGAGGTCGCCATGGATTGGCCTATATTTGAAAAGCAAATATGATACTGCCGGCCAGCTATTTGTGACTCCATAAAGAAAACCGGCTAACACTTATATACCTCAGATGCCTTGTACTGTATTCAGGGCCCAGTTCAACAGTAATACTGTGTGTATGCTTCAAACGGCATTTCTAAATACGAGATTGCGTACATGGAGAGCTATAAAAAGAACTTACCAAAATACCAGCATTCATTAGAACTTACAAAATGTAAAAATCCCTATAGGTGTATGTCATTTTATAATCAATAACCCAACAGAGAGAGAGAGTTTTAAAAGAGAAACTCATCTTAAATATGCTAAGAGTACTATTCTTTCAGGGGGGGGAAACTCTGGAGCTGTCGTTCTGGTGTAACACTGAAAGACAAGTTCCTTTGCACTGAGCGAAAACCTCAGAGATAGTCAGGTACTTAAGGGAATAGGAGCTGAGCATTAGCAATGCTAAAGATGTAAATAATGGGAATGTGTTGGTGGAGCTGAGCCAAAGGCCACAGTGCACTCACATCCAGTCTGAGCAACACTCACTATCATACTTCTATAGCATTAATATCAAACAAACTATTCAAGCAATACCAAATACATTTTCTCTTGCAAATGTCAGGCCATGCCCGCACTAGGGGTGTGCGATATGACGATTTTTAATCGTGGACGATTAAAATGTCTCCACGATCTGCTTTTGAAGAAATATCGTAGTATCGTGTTACAGTGCATTCTATCAGAACAGTTCTGGCGCCTCCGTCTCATCTGTACAACGCAACGTAGCCTACACATGATCACACGTTAAGGAATAGGTACGGGACACTGCAATTCACAAAAGTTCATTACTTGCATAAGCCTTGCCGGTTAAACATTTAATCCACGCGCTGATGCGCTGTTTTAACGTGCGCTTTCCTGACCGCATATAAACCCACGACAATCACAGGCACTAGAAGTCTGTCAAACAGCGCCTGAATACTGGACTAAGTTATCTTTCGAGTCTTATTATGCTAATACTGTTAAATACACACAATGTGTACATAAACAGGCTACGTCTAAAGTGAAAGCAAACATTTGAGAGAATATCTGGTGTAATATGCGTCTATATTAAAAGCGTCGCGTGCTGGTCTATAAACGACAGAAGTAAATAGTACTGCCGCTTGTCCTTAAAGGGATAGTTCACAAAAAAAAAAAAAAAAAAATCTCTCATTAATTACTCACTCTAATATTGTTCCATACCTGTATTAATTTCTTTCTTGTGCTGAACACAAAAGACATTTTTTTTTTTAATGTGGGTAACCAAAACAGTTGCTGGTCCCAGTGGCGCCTCCAGAAATTTTTCGTAGGGGTGGCCAGATGGGGCCAGTTAAAATCTTGGGGTGGCACACCAAAACTACAGTATAAACCATAATTTCAGAATTGTTTTCTACTGTTGTAATAAACCAGCCTGTAGAAAACTATCAGAAAGACTTAAGGAAACTCCTACTGATATACTTTGGTTTATTGTGTAATATTTAATGTTACTAATGATATTAGTAGGGCCCAACTAATATATATTACATTGTATATAATGATATATATTATATGATATAAGGGTCCTTGCCCCACAGCAAATTTCCAGATACTTACATAATTGTGATGAATTTAATCATGTTTAAGTTATTAGTTTGCAGTGTAAGATTACAGTTAACACCTTTAAATATTACATAAATGTATTATGAATTTTTAATACACTTAATGAGTGTACATCAGCAGCAAAAAGTAATTCTTGAAAAAATCTGCACAGTAATTTTATAAAATCTAAATATGTTAATAAAAAAAAATTACTATTAGTTCTCTTTTAAAATTCAATCAGGCAATCATGTCACAATTTTATATTTATAGCCTATATTAATGTCAAGAATTCAGAAGTGCATAGCCTAAACTACAAATAAATTATATACAATTAAATTATGCTTATTTAAAATGTATTGAGCAGGCTAGGTATAACAAAATATATTGGCTTTTAATAATATTTCAGTGCGCAAATGATTACATGAAAAACAGCGAGCACACAGCATGTATGCGCATCGCGGGTGCAGAATGATGTGCTCAAAGCAACATGGAGTCACAGTGTGCAGCAGCACTGCGCTTCATAAGTGCGCATTTAAAAGCTCATGTCACAAATCATCGAAGAAATGTTGAGCGCACAAAATAATCCTAGTGCGATTTGTTCCTTTGTTTCACAGTTATTATGCGTTTGATGCCGATTCATAATCCTTGTGATATGTATGTGTGATCTAACAGAACACGGTAGTGAGTCGTTTAAAAACAGCAACAAACTCCAAGAAAATAAAGTAATTTTATGCGAATATACAGACTTTTATCTACAGATCATGCATTTATAATGTCAATATATCATATTGGAGAGAGTTTTACCGTGCATCCAAGAGGCGCGCGTGCTGTTTGAATATGAATGGAGAATGATTGACAGCCGCAGAGGAGGGAAAACGAGTTTATACTTTAATGATGTAAATATACTTCTGTCCCTCACAATAAGCTATGGAATGACTTCAGATGACTTTGTCACCCAAACTGACGTGAAAAAAGCGGGAGGCGCCGAAAAGCGCGCTGTTTGCATCCCTGCCTGTCCAAACGTGGCAAAAACACACCTAAAAAGCTGCTGTAACAGTATACCATTTGGCACTTAAAAAGCACGTCACGACACATAATTCCCCGTCTTCTTTTACTTAAGAATATTTTTGACTTATTTATAAAATGCATAACTGATGCTACAAAAATTAATACTGGCCATTGGGGTGGCCAATGGGGTGGCCAGGAGTCGGCCAGGGGTGGCCATGGCCACCCCTGGCCACCCCCTGGTGGCGCCATTGGCTGGTCCCCATTAACTTCCAGGAGAGAAATCTATAAAAAACAGGGGGACCAGCAACTGTTCGGTTACATTATTCAAAATAACTTTTATTTTCAACAGAAGAAAGAAACTTATTCGTGTTTAAAACATCTTGAGAGAGTAAATTAAGACCATTTTCATTTTTGAGGGAACTATCCCTTTAGTGTTAATAAAAAAAAAAATAAAAAACACACAAGGAGAAAATCACTCACTGACTGAGAACTTTAATAGTAGCTTTAATAAGAATCAATTTATTCAGTGAAGTCTATGTAGTGTTTTAATTTCATATTTGTTCATTTAATTACTTTCTTCAATGCTACTGCTAAATACACCTACTGCATCTGAAAAAAAGCACTATTTATTTAATTTGAATATTAATTTGTGTAATGTTTATCTTGTCTTATTTTTTTAATATAAAAAAAAGAAAATAATGACAAAGATTTTTATCTTCGCCACTGGCCTAAATGTATGCCTTTCTTTTTTCTTTTGTTACCTAAGGATTTGTTTTTAACATTAGTTTGGCTGTAATGAACAGCCACTTGCAAAATATTAAAACCAAATTGAAAAAGAATCGTGATAAAAAATCGTGATCGTGATTTTCCAAAAAAAATCGTGATATGATATTTTTTCCATATCGCCCACCTAGCCCGCACACAGTGTAGCTCAGTGGGTGAAGGTGAAAATCCATATACAGAAGACATTATAGCTTCTATAAGCAAACGTGCATAGCTTGAGGATCAACCACCCACACAAACAAGGCAAACTCTGGTTCTTATTTAAGACTATACAAAGGACCTCTCGGGAACATGAACTTTCATCTCACTACAAACTTAAAGGGAAAGTTCCCTCTCAACTTTATGTTGTTTCAAACCTGTATGATTTCTGTGGAACAGAAGAGATGAAAAGCCTTTTAGATAGAAAAAAATGTGTCTGATTGATAAGTACAGTTTAAGTCCACGTCATGCTAACAACATACTGTGCTTACAATCACAGGTCGAAAGTGGTAACCAAAATGAATTAAATGTTGGAAATTATGTCTAGAAAACAACATATGCTTTTGGTAAACACACCCTGGATTAGAACTTACTAGGTTGAGGAATTCATTTCCAATTTTGTGTATAATTTGTATTAAACAGTCTGAGACTGAGATAATCACAACCTAAAACAGTGTGACAGCACTGTCACTTAATTTCCAAGGATTTAGCAATAGGTGTGATATTCTCATAAAAATAATTATTAATTAATAAATTAGGAATTCATTTATTCATAAATCAAACCCTGAATTGCATTGAATATTTATTGAGAATTGCAGGAGTGAGAACATACAATAAACACTAACTAACACTCTTTATGGAAATGATCTGCAGTTCACCTATAGGTCGAGACCAGGTTTGAAGTCTGGTAAACAAACATTGGTGAAGGATGGAAGCTGATGATGAGGTTTTTGGTTTAATATGTCAAACTTTTCAATCTAGTCAAGCCTCAAGGGGAGACTTTGAAGTTTTTTTTTAGATTAAAACATGAGACATGCTCTTGTTCCTAACAGTTCAATCAAGGAGTCAAGGCTGTTTTCAGTGGCACTTGAAAACTTGTTACAGATAGAAACATACTTTCAAAAAACGCAGCCTCTCTGAGCTGACCTCCCCAAGCATGGTTCATCAAAGTGCACCTTAATTACTTTGTGTGTACAGTAACTCAAGATAGAGAACACCTGACCTTCCTAGAGCTAGCAATAAGCTTTTTACAACTAGGAGCTCCAAACAAATAGAAACCGAAAAAGCCCAAGGGTAGAGAACCTCAGAAAGTCAAAAGAGTAACAGGCAGGCTCCAGACTGTCTTCGCTTCTGTGCTTAGTCTGACAAGCAAACATTCACACAAAGCACTGCAGGCCTATCAGCTTCCTCTGAGAGAGACAACACTGAATTTAACACATGCTAGTACATATCGCCCTGACCTGGCGTTATACAAATAGCTCTGAACAGTTGTACTATGGCTGCTATTGGGCACAAAGAAGAACTCTTCTTTAAAAAAAAAAAAAAACACTAGTAGTGGCACAATTATCAAGTAGGGGCAGATTATCAATTAATAAAGACTCATTTTCATGTGATTCCTTGAAAAATATGATGTGTCAATCTCAAAACACATTTATCATAGTGCCTGATTTATAAACTACTACATTTTGACATTTGTATCAACATTTGACATTGGCACAATCACCATAAACACTCAGGATGAGTCTTGTTAAAAAAAAAAAAAAAAAGTGTGTAGAGCTAATTTCCCAACTGCAGCAATCCATACAACAATCAATGTAACAAACGTTGCCAGATTCACATTCATCGAAAATGTTGTGAAATGTGCAAGAAGCAATATACAGTAACATAATTTTGCAGAAATGTCACCACAGGCATGTTTAATAATGAGCCTAGGTTGTAAAAATCACAATATCTTCAAAATGATTTGCATATAAAGTAAGTTACAAGTGTTTCCACCCTGTGAGAACAAAATCACCATTTCTGGGGATACTGGTCGTGAATAGAAAAGGAAATGAAAATTTTAACCATTGGGGAAGTGTTTCTTTTTTTAAATGTATTCTTACCAAATAAAAATGTTATCCACTTTAAGTCAGAGGGCATGTTTTTATGTGCAAGTTTAAAGACAGTTCAAGTGAAAAAAAGAAAGGCAGTGAAGCGTAATGACAAGTGTCAGCACTAGCGCTGGTGCTACCTAGTATGTGTTGCACGTTGGACAAGTCTCCGGACACACATTGGATAAGTGGCTGCCCTCCAGAGAACTCTAGGCATCTTACCCAGTCCAGGCACACAAAAGAGCACAGCAATCCACTGGCAACACATCAAAGCACAGCACTGTAGTTAGAAAATAAATCCTGCTACCGTTTTTGTATACGATTTGGGGAGTTTTAGCACTGTGACAAAAATACAGTGGACTACAACTGCATTCTACTTGAGAAATGGGTCACAAAACATGAAGCATTGGGCCCAAAAACTATAACTTGTGAATCCTTGAGCCAAGTAGATTTTAAATGTAACTTCCAAAAAGTCCAAATTTCAATTTTCATTACAATGAAAATACATGGTGATCACTAGCTAGTTGATAGTTGATCACTAGCAAGGGATAGTTCATCCCAAAATGAAAATTCTGTCAGTAATTATTCACCTTCATGTTGTTCCAACCCTGTAAGACTTTCGTTTATCTTCAGAACACATATTAAGATATTTTTTTTATTAAATCTGAGAGCTGGATCACTCCTCCACAGGCTTCTAAAAGGGATCGAAAATGGCCGGCCAAGAAAAGTTAAAGACATTGTTAAAATAGTCCGAGTGACTAGTGGCTCAATCTTAAGTATATCAAGCGACGAGAATACTTTTTGTGCGCAAAAAAAAACCCCAAAACAAAAATAACGACTTTATTCAACAATTCATTTCCTTTTCTGTGGCCTGTGAGATTTCACGTAGTGAAACTGCGCAAAGCCTCTGTTTTGTATGACACACGTAGGCTCACTATTGGCCGACGAGAGTCATGTGTGTGATGCGTGTGACATACAACCTAGAAACTTGGCGCAGTTTCACTACGTGAAATCTCAATCCAGCTCTCAGATTTAAATATGTAGATTTTTCACCACCAGGGGTCGCTAACCTCTTACAATAACAAAGGCGTATATTGATGACGCAAAGCATTAAGCGAAATTATGGATTTTGTCTTCAAGTTGATGGATCTTTTATGGTTGAGTGAATACATTGGTATTTTTATCATAAGTGTGGTGTGAAGCAGGGCACGATTGCTAATGAGAGTAGTCCCGCAGATATAAAAAAATAAGGACATTTCATTCTAACAAACTACACGCAAGTGCTGAATTAATACTCACACAGGTTAGTTTATAAGACGAATGAAACTTTAGGTAAAGCAGTGCTGTTTCACTTGCTCTAACATTTACACTATCACACTAAATGACATTTGAGTGTGTTGAATGTTATTAGTTAGGTTGTTTGTTGGCTGTATGTGCTAGTGAGCTAAATGAACATCAGAATAACAAAAAGATTATATTCTAACATTTCATCATGTTGAACATTGATTATTTTTATGTACATACGCTCACCTGTCTAATAAAGTACATGCAACACTCTGTCGACTACTTTTGTCTAAGACCCCGTTTACACCTGGTATTAAAATGCGATCTGTATCCAGATAAGTTATCCGGATAATAAAAAACGCATGTTAATGCAAGGTGTAAACGCGTTGTGATCGGATCGTGATCGGATCTGCCTGACCACATCTGGAGGTAGTCTGGCTCGCATTGTGTCCGGATCTTTACTAGGTGTAAACGCAATCTGGTTGTTGAAACCACATATGTATATTTTACTCCTCCCAAAAATGCTAAAAAATAAACGAGTGAGAGCGTGTTATATAGGCTATATGTCATGTTATAGCCTAGTCAGATGCAACACGCGACACGCATCACCGCAGATGAGCAGCTGAGCGTCTATTCAACGTGCAAACATCGCAAATAAAAGTGAAAGTAAGTCACAGACGCAGTTAACACATCTTCAAGTAAAGAAACGAAATTATCTTACCAGGCCTGTTGCCACTCTCTCTTATTGATGTCTCTGATTTGGAAATTAGCTGATGATCAATAAAATGCCGCTCAGATCTGTTGCTTTTGGTGGCGTGCAATCCAATAAATCTGCATATAACGCAGGAGGTGAAGATCGGATTTATATCCGTTTTGCAAAAACACATTTATGTGGCCAGGTGTAAATGGAATCAGTACTTATTATCCGGATAACTTATCTGGATACAGATCGCATTTTAATACCAGGTGTAAACGGGGTCTAAAAGTCTGCTTGTCATGGTCCATAATGTTTAAATGAAACAACAACAACAGCATGACCGTCCTGCTAGGCGGGCATAACCCAGTTGTCCACGTCTGTCGCCATGGTTACTATGACAGTAAGAGCGGAAACCGAGGGTCACAGGGATATGACACCATTGACTGGCGACTCCTCACCCCTGCTCACACGTCTCATTTCCTTGGTTAAAAATCGCAATTTTCTCACGATTTACAAATGGTTGGAAACATTTGAGATATTGTAAGTAATCAACTAAACGAAACATACAACAATGGCAAAGTGGTATTTGGATATTTTACTGCAAAAATCCTACATATTGTACCTTTAATCAAAAATAGATTAATTTGTGTTCCACAGATGAACGAAAGTCTTACGGGGTTGGAACAACATGAGGGTGAGTAATTACTGACAGAGTTTTCATTTTGTCGGGAACTAACCCTTTAAGTAAAAAAAAAAAAAAAAAAAAAGTAGCCCAACATTGTGAACCTGGGAGTCGATCTGAGACTTTTCCTGTTGTTCTGATGAACAACAGGAAGGAGATCTAAAAAACCTAACCTAAAAAGCAGTTGATTCTGAATATCCATGTCCTTTCTATGGTGACTTTTTATATACAGCAGTATTGTTGTGAGGAATGTGCAAGAGAAGTATATTCAATTGATAAAAATCAATCTTCATAGTAAGACAAACCGCTTGAATCTATATAGGACAAGCATCATGCAATTGACTGAAATACGGCTTGGAAACATTTTTTTCCCCTCACAGTAAGTGCTGGAGATGATGAATTGGTTTTTATGGACAGACTTTGAGGACACAAGTCTCTGGCATACGTGCCTGGCTAACACATCTGAGAATGCCCTAACTCTTTGAACTTCGGCGAAAGGGAAGAAAAGCACAATTTTTGGAAGACAAGCAGGGTGGATTGTGAGGATGATGAAGGCACAGGTTTTGGATCAAGGTCAGCTCCTTTAGAACACAGTGAAGGGTTTGTAACAATGAACGCATTCATGGTTACCAGTCGACTCACTGTAGCAGGATTTCGCACATAACTCAGCCTTGCCATCTCATTGTGGGGCGCATAATAAGTTTACGGTGACAAAAGCCTTTCCCTCTTTCTGCCCCCTGGGACCCCCATCTCTGGAACTCATATCCCTATTTAAGTAATCTAAATGGAAGCAACAAAAAGTGCCCTGGTTCACCACATTTGGCTAATTTGGAGGACGCACTCTTGTTGTTATTATTTGAAAGATAAGAACATGGCACTTGTAGCAGTAATGCAATTTGGTATGCCATGACAACTCATATGTGCCGCAAGGTCTTAATGCACATTACACACTCTAAAAAAATGCTGGGTTGTTTTAACCCATCGTTGGGTTAAATATGGACAAACTCAGTCATTGGCTTAAATGTTTAAATTACATTTTTAACCCAACATTTGGGTTTGTCCATATTTGAACCACATTTGGGTTAAACTGGGAGAAAACTAGATGTTTACACATTTGTCATTTTATGTTTTGCTCCCTTTGATCCATGTGGGAGTTTACCACTTTCTATTTTTTTTGGAGAACATAGGCTACATTTTCTGTGAACTGCTTGTTCAAGTTACACGACACCTCATCAGAGTAACAAAATTGGTACAAGACAATGTGCTGACCTGGACCTGACCCCAGAAAAGAAAGGGATGTGATAAAAGATACTGTTGTATTTGATTCTTCCAACCTATTTTTACCTCGTCTTTCCTGAGGTACCGGCCTGGTATTGTATTGCACGCATTTAAAATACCATTTCATCACAAAACATCTAAACAAAAAGGATGTGCTGGTAAAGTAATACGCAGTGATATTCTACAATTTCTCCAGATGAGACACTAAACAGATGTTTTTCAGTGATTCTTGCATACGGACTGAAGTAGAGGGCTTGTGGAATCTCTCTACCCCCCTTCTCATTGTTCAGTTGTGAAAAAAAACACTGGTTACCAAACATTTAGTCTTGTCATTCTCCTGGGGGGCCAAAAAGACAAAGCTTTTGTATATGGCTTAGCTTGAATGCCTCTAGTGCTCATTAATATGGCTTTGTCATTGGCGTGACTCTAGGGCAGGGGTGGAATTGTTAAACCTGTCTGATTGTTAAACCTTGACTGAGCTCCTGATTGACCATGACTCCCATCATGGCATGGTGGTATTTCTAATGTGGATGTTCAAAAAAAATAAAACATATGAAAGACATAAAAATATACAATATCCCATGAAATGCCAATTCTTTAAATGCTAAAACTTTCTTAGTTGCCAATAATTGAATCCTAAAATTAAAAGAAAAACAAATTTTTTTTATTTTATCTTCTTGGTCCTATTTTCACAAGGTGGTCACTTCTCAAAACTCTACACTCTCACATGAATTGTAAGTTATTCCTAAAGTAAATGAAACAATTGAAACATGCTCAAACATACCATAAACGGTTTTTGATTATGTGTTTGGAGATGTGTTGACAATTTACAACAACTTAAAACAGTACCAAAGCTATTGTAAGGGGGGGGGGGGGGGGGGGGGGCAACTGTGTTCACATGCCTTGCTCAAAGACGCAGTACTGCTGATTTATAAGCCACTCCATAACCTGATCCACTGTTTCTATCAATGTCATTTCATTAAAGTACAGAACCACTTTACCCTTTTGACTCCAAGATCCTAGATAATATATCAATCCAAACCATAAACAGAGCAGGAAAACAAGTGATTTGTGGATTTAGGTTGAGTACATATTTAGCATGGCAGTGGACATCTTATCCGTCTGTTAAAGTATTATGATCTCTTTAAACAAGTGTCAGTCAATGCCGTAAAACACTTGTATTCTAGAGGGAGTGTGCTCAATAAAACGTGCCCGTTGACTGCTTACACCTGTCCACCTCCTGACCCATTCCTGAATGACTGGAAAAACAGCAACATGGTCCACTTAAAGGTCAATCTTCTATTCTCTGGGAAAAGTGTGTTTTGCTTCACAGATCACATTATTCATTTTTCAATGTTAAAATCTCATATCCCAGCCTAATATACAGGGATAACAAGTGATGATAAGTGATTTGTTGGTCGATAACCTTAAAAACACTGAGCTTAACCAGTAAGAAACATGTTTAATACAATTAACCGTAAAATGCAAATGTTATTTTTAGCCCAATTCATCTTCTAGGGAAATCTGTGTCTATTTAGACTCTTTTTAGATGCATTTAGGGTTTAAAAAGAATGATTTTTTTCTTTTTTTTACTTTTGACATATAAAGTCAACACCAGGGTGCTTATATGGCAAACCACCAATGTCAGTGAAGTAATGTACAAGCATGGTTAATGGCAGTGACTCTGTGATCCTCGCACATAATGTAGGATGAAGTAGAAGTGGGTGAAAGCTCTGCTCTCTCATTATCATTCCATTTCCATGGAACAGTAGTAAAGAAACACTGGGTACCAAAAGCTAAATCTTACCTCTGGGGGGGGGGGGGGGGGGGCTCAAAAAGAGGAGGCTTTCGTTAATGGCTTATCTTGAGTGCCTCTGGTGCTCATTAATTTGGCTTTGTTTTGGTATGACTTAAGGGTAGGGAGTGAAACGTCTGTCAGGTTGTTAAAACCATTTTAGGCTCTGAACTACTGCTTGACCATGAATGGGGAATGTTTCTTATGTGGACAATGCGACAATCCGCATTGAAATGAAACGTGTCCGTTTTTGGGGGTTTTTTTTGTACCACTGCTGTTGAATTTACAGCACCACAGCAGTATAAAGCATTATAATTAATAATAATAAGCTGTGAATTAACTGCAAGTTACAGTAGGTCCATTTCAAAAAGAAGAAAGTTTTGTGTATCTATGCACTACCATTTACAAATCAGTAAAGTTGGTCGGAGGTTGGTAAGATTTTTATATTTTTAACATTTTCCCAGCATTTTTAATAATTTTCACAAAGTTTTTATGGCCCCTAGAATATGTTGTTACATGAATATCTGAACATACGACATATCACAAGAAAGAACAGAGAACAAAAATATTTTATTCTAGTTTCATGCATTTTATTTACAGTTTATCATAAAAGTTTATAAAAAAGCTAAATTTTGAACAAAAAGTTAAGTATTTGTCAAATAAAAATTTTTGAGTAGATTGAATAAAAAAAACTCTTTGTGGGTTCGATGTTTAATTTTGTTAGGCAGTTTTGTTTTATATATGTTGGTCCCACTTTATATTAAGTGGCTTTAAGTACTATGCACTTACATATAAAATAAATAAGTACAATGTATGATCAGGTTGTATTGTAAAACACTTTTGCTGCTATTGAGGTGTGATATGGCTAAGGTTAGGCTCAGGTGTGGTGGCATGGGTAGGTTTAAGTGTAGGTTAAGGTGTAAGGGAAGGGGCAACACTGTAATTACAAATGTAATTATATAAATGAATTACAGCTGTAACTACATGCAGGTATTTTCAAAATATAAGTAAAATGTAAAAACATGTATGTACACAATAAGTCCATTGTATCAAATTATTCATTTCAATGTAAGTGCATAGTACCTAAAGCCCCTTAATATAAAGTGGGACCTATGCTTAATGTTTATGAACACATTAGCTTACATGTGCATAAATAATGCCTCTTCTTCACTTGTTTTTGGATCTGGCCCCAACCGTATAACATTGAAACCAATGCTGGGAAAAGAGTTAAAAGAAGTCAAAGTTGCATTTATTTGATCCAAAATACAATAAAAAAACAGTAATATTCGAAAAATATTAGATATAACTATTTTAAAATATTTTAAATATAATTTATTCCTAGGATAGCTGAATTTCAGCAGCCATTAGTCCAGTCAAGCTTAAAATAGCATTATTTACTACTATAAAATGATAAATGTCTTTGTCACTTTTGATCAATTTACGCATTCTTGATGTATCAGTCAGAATGATCAATATCTTCCAAAAAAGAGAGAAAAGAATGAAAGAAAGAATGAAAATTTACTGACCCCAAACTTATGACTCACTAAGCTGCTCCATGGAAGTATTTGAAAGGAATGACACACCTGGATCACACCTGGATCAAGCTTATCAACGTGAATGTGTTGTCAAACTAACCCAGTAGAAAAGAGCACAGTATTATTCACAGCTCTGTTCTTCAGCACTCACCACAAAGAGAAAGCTTGTGCTTTCACTGCATTGATCATTTCAGCAACATATTACTTCAAACACCTCTTCTGCACAGAGAAACCAATTATATCAAAGTAAAACATCTAACAAGGTTTTGAATCTTTGCTCCACAACCATTATCCCTAAGATTTGAACTACTCTATAAAGCCCTAAAGCAGGTAAAGGAGTGGAAATACAAATATTCCAAAAATGAATTACATTTCCCGTAAACATTTTCAGCTTTCCTTTACTGCGTTGATTGTACAAAACTGTAATTTTCACCCATAGCCTGTAAAATGACAAAACAGTCAAAGCTAATGACAGATCAGCACTTCCCTCTGAAAATACCTTGAAGGATTTCCCTCCCCTTCCGTACCTCTCTTTTTTCACAATCTTTCCGCTGCAAATTACAGTTTTCCCCATTAAGAGGCAAAGCCGAGTCTATCCAGGTGTTTTGCACTGCTAAACATGATAACTGTCATGACACATGAACAGACAGAGGCTAAGTGTAGTGTTCGTTTGATGTTAATACAGATGACAGGAGAGGAGAAGAAGAAAAGACAGGTGGTGAGGCAAAGACAGCCGTTGGATAACCACAGGGAACGCAAAGAAATTGAGCATTAGCTGTCTCACAGTGCTGTCTAACTGTAAATCATTCCGTAGCACAGAGACTGGCCATTAGCCAACCCTCGACCGGGGAGTAAATACAGGCGACACAAAGAACAAGAGCATTCCTTTCAACACAGAGACGTCGTGAGAGAACTGTGCCAACGAGAAAGAGAATATCAAAGGAAAGAGAATGAATCTTCCATTATAGTCAATGGCAGTGGGTTCCCTGAACTAGACAACTCATCAGCCTTAAAGAAATATTTCATGATTATGATTACATTATAGACCTTGATGTTCACATTGATGGAAAACAGTCAATTTGTTAAAGGAGATATGATAAAGATGCATGTTAATACTAAACTGTAAAAAAAAAAAAATCTGAATTTGAGAAAACTTAAAATGTGAGGCAACCAACTTTACTTTTTTGAGTACACTCAACTCAACATCTGGAAAAAAATGTGCTCTATCAACTTAACAATTAAAGCTGCAGTCTGTAGATTTTTTTTTTTTTTTTGTGGTTAAAAATGACCCAAAATACATATTTGAGAAAATACATAACCAGCCAGTGTTCGAAACCATCTGCTTGCCGTAGCTCGATTCAAAGTGGTAAGTTTGTAATAATGTTATTAACTCCAGTGGTACTGGTGGATTTATGCGGGAGATTCGATCATGTCTTTGCGTCATTACGTCACATCTGTAGACATAAAGTAGGAGTATCGGCTAGTATGAGTTATATCCCGAGTGAGGATGCTGGAGGTGGAGATTTATAGCCTTTTTTCACAGCACTTGATATAATTAAACTTATCAATTTCATGGCGGATCCAGAAAGGTTCAAACGACAATCAACAGATTCACCCGGTGTAAAATGCAATTCGTTCGGACTTCGGAGTGGCTTCAGAAAAAAAGAGACACTGCACCAGACCAATACGAAAACAAGAATAGATACCGTCATATGTCGTCACACAATGCTGATGTTAACATTAACAATTTGAGAACAAAGTATAATTTGCACAGTCTTGAACGGATAAGCGATTGATAGATTTAATCAGCGCGATTTACTGCAATGTCAGAACCAGAACAAAAGTGATTCTTACTAGAACATTTTCCGGTGAAAATTCGTATGTTGGCCATACTTCCCAAAATAACAATCTGTGATTCTGAATGCCAGTATCCTTACCGGCGCGGTGATTGACAGCTGCACACTCTCCTCAAACAAAGTGTTCATCCGCGCTGTGCCGTGTCGAGCTTTAAGGTTGGTATGTGCTTTCTTAAAACAATAACTCTTAAATGATTGTTTTAATTTGTGCATCCAAGTTCAATAAGCTTGTGTTTAAAGTTAAGTTGAGTATAAACATTACATAACAGTGATGTAGAACTTTCTTAGTTTGTTTAACTAGAGAAAACCAAAAAGGTTAGAGTTACATCTGTACACAAAATTTGGCACTCATTGATACTCTTTGAAATGGAAGAAACTTTAAACACTAGAAAAGAACACTTATCACTCTAATGCTGACTTGAAACATAACTTTAACAAATTATAATCAAAAACACAACATACAGAGCTAAAACATCTATTCATTCTGAACGAGAAACATTTGTGTCATCATCACAAGCCCCAAAAATAGTGCAACATCGGTGGTAAAACTGAGCAGTCTGTTAGTTGGACTCCTACCACCAAAACTTGACATTGTGTACATGCTGTTTAGTATTTTAAGTTGCTCACTTAATAGCTTAAAATGTACTTTATTATTTTTTTCTACAATCAATGCAGATAACCAATCCAATTAGTAGTAGATAAGCAATATATTGGCCGCTATTTAGATATTAATCTACAAGAGATGTCGATCATATACAGTGAAAAACTATTTTGTTAACACTTTAATTTAGGGTCAAATTCTCACTATAAACTAGTTTCTTATTAGCATGCATATTACTAGGATATTTGATGTTTATTTGTACATATAAAGCAATATTAATTGCAATATTAATTTTCAATTCTCACATTTCTATCCCATTAGAAATGTGAGAAATGTGAAAACAGTGTGTGTTCGGCTGTTGAACTGAGCTTGCAGGTGATGAGCTGTGTGTGTGGAGGGCAGTGAACAATCAGGGGGTTTTGTTTACTTTGCCTGACTGATACAAATGTAAGCACACTTTGCTGACTCGGTTCCGCATAAGAAAGAGGGTGGAGGTCGCCTGCTATTTGCAGCAGACAAGATAAAGAATGCCTGTGTCTAAAGGGAAGGCAAAAAGCACGACCCTGAGCACATGTAACGACGACCTTCTATTAATATACCCACCGGTTTATTTGTGGCATCTACACGACTGAGAAGCAAGGGCTTCAGGAATTAATGAGCAAACCACTGCTAAAAAGACCCTCTGACTTCAAACCGAGCGAGGCACAACTAGTTCAACTGAGGACAAGCTTTGATCTTAGTTCTTTTTTTTCTTTCTCCCAAGACAGATTGTGTAGCTGAGCATCCAAATGAATATCCAAAAATTTAAAAAGTTTAATGGTAAAAGAAAACTGAAGGTATCTTCATATAAAAATGTGGATATTAAATACTTCAATTAACTAAGTGAGCCAAAGGCAGTTTACAACCCACAACAAAGAGAATGATACTGGTTAATTCTCTAATGAGTTTTCTTTTCGTTTTTCTGCTAGTCAGTCACACTTCCTGTCGAGGTTTGACCCTCACACTATAGTGTTGCTTACGAAAAGGTCCATGGTGCAAAGGTCAATAACCTTAGCCATCACTTAACCCGCCTACTCCATTGTGTTGATATGAACCCCCCACGTCTCTTTAATTCTCATCCAACTCTTAAAAAAAACACCCTGGGTGTCTTTTTGATGGGGGAGGTGGTCTAACAGTTCCTTAGGAGATAAAAAGTTGAATTTAAAATGTATAAATATAGATTTTAAAACAAAGTGAAAATTTCTGTGATATACTCAACTAAGGTTTGGAATATGTTTCTATTTTAAAGAAATGTATACTTTTATTCAGCAATATCATGGTTTCAACAAAAATATTAAGCAGCATGTTGCAGATGTAATATAATGTTTTTGAGCACCAAATCAGCATATTAGAATGATTTCTGAAGGATTGTGTGAGCAATGGCTGCTAAAAAAATGAAGCTTTTACATTACAGGAATAAACTGAGTTTTAAAATATTGTAAAAGGGAAAACAGCTACTTTAAAATGTAAACATCTTTCATGCGGATGAGCGTTGCAACTTGTGAATTCTTCTATCCAATTTCATAAAAAGCTTCTTACAAAATGACCAAAATGCCACACACCATTATTTAACAGAAAAGACTAAGTAAAACTAACAAGTAAACATTGACAATGAATGAACCCTTTTAAAATGCTTCAGATCCTTAAGACAAAATCACAAGGCACAGTATGGTGCAATCAAAAATCAAAAAGCTCAAAAGAATTTAACAAAGCATCAGCTGCACTTCGTAAAAGCCACCTTATCAGACCAGCAAAGAAATACAGCACACACACAACTCATAATATACACAATTATGCATCCGCTCAATATTTTTACCACAACAAACTTTAAAGACAATGTGAATGACACTAAACTGTGTAAATGACTGACTCTTAAATGTTTTATCTTTTGATTGCAGTGAATATGTGATCCGTATTTATATTTAAATACCAGTCCTGCTATTAAAAGGAGTTAAAGTTTAATTATGGACCATTGAAAGAGTCAGTTGTGTTTCCTTTCTAATTCCCCACCATTTAAAACGAGAGCTGATGATAAGGAGCCATTCATGAGGTGGATTAATATTTCCACAACAGACCCCAGAGTTTCCACTCAACACTCTGAAAAGAAGCTTTGTAATAAAATTCCAAGACACAATCAAGATAAGAATCTCGCACCTTCATTTTATCACAAATCACGGCTAAATTACTCTCATAAATGCCAGCCTGGATTGAAATGATGCTGATTATAAGCTATTCATTTTGTTGCATGAACCTGTCAGGGGCTTGGCTCAAGTTAGGTTCATTATCAAACGCTGCTAAAGAACGTGGAATTAGAAGATAGTTTCGTTGGCTGAGGCTTGATGTTAGGTCCCCTCTTATCTGTTGGGACTTTTGCCAAGACCTGTAGATTTGATGTGTGAAGATCTCTTTGTACCAGCATTACAAGTGCAAACTCAGTCCCGACGTGTTGTGCGGCAGGCCACACGGTGGAAGCTTTGTTTTGTCGCTGAACAGGAGAACATGAGCAAAAAACAAAATTAGGCACTTGAGGGTGGAGAAGGCTGGAGCCAGAGACAGGCCCTGTCTGGTTGTCTTCCCCCTGCAGGCTACCATCTTTCTGCACCTCAGTCGTTTCACCCCTGCTTGTCTCCATGGAATTCACAGAGGGAGCCATGTTTCAAAACACAACAGAAACAATCGCAAGAAGAGGTCACAGATGTGCAGACAACCACACAGAGATGCTGAATAACCTCTGACGTGGTGGGATTTTCCAAAAATTTTCTCATCAAGTCTGAGTTTTTCAACCTCAAATCGACCTTTGAAATTTGCCCTGTCAGTTCATCTTGCACTACAGTATTCCTCCATTTCCATACAGTAAAACCTCCAGCTTTTGGTGGATCAGCTTGAGATGAAATTGTAGTGCATGAAGTGTTGAAGCCAAATGTAAAATTGAATCAAGTCTGAACATGAATTATTCTGACTGCCAGAGGCTGCACTTACGGGAGAGCGATAGGTAGCCACACTCAAGAGTTATCTTCTGGATTTCATTGCAAGAGCTTTCTCATGACATCTCACAGTATGAGTAAAATTTGAATCTGAGAAAAACTCAAACCACAGAAGCCTTAGGTAAAAATTTGCTAATTTGACCAAAACATCCATCTATATCTATACCCATCTATTCAGTCTACAATTCTTTTTTTTCCCTAAAATGTATTGAATTTCAATTCACTTTCATTCTTCCTTACGTACATTCCAATCTGAATTGCAATTTTATATCCTATTTGCCACCCCAATTGAAATTAAAACGCAATCTCAGCTCAATTCTGAATGGGACGCACCCTTCAACCTTCATCTCTCCTATATGGCAAAAAAAAAAATCACTCAAAAATGAAATGTTTGACATCATTCACTCACCATCAATCTGGTACAAACACGTATGAATGTTTTTTATCTGTGGAACATGAAAGACGTTTTTATTTGTTATACAATGGAAGTAAATGGTCACCAAAACTGTTAGGTTACCAATATTCTTCAAAATATCTTCAAATAACGTCTGTTTGACCACCAGGGTCATAAGTAAGGTAAAATGTGCCTCCATTTAACTTTTTAGGTGGCAAGAGAGAGAGATTGCTTGGAAAAAAAAAAAATCTTGACCAGATTTGTAACAACAAACATTAGACAAAAGTTAGTTGTTCCTGTAAGGTCATGTTTAAGAATGCACACTATACCAATCTGTCCACAGCAATAGACAAGATGCAAACACGCTTAACTTAGAGCTGTAAAATAATCACTTGGAATGAACTGAGGAACAAAAGGCGATGACATTCAGACAAACAACTCAGGAAAGACACCATCAAGCGAGAACTAGCTGTTTGCAGAGGTTTTGGACAGTTCAGGCAGTATGGAGTGCTTCTCTACTAGCCATGTTTGCTTTAAGCAAGTATATGTGCATGCTTGAAGAACAAGAACTATGCTCTAAGATATTCCTAGATCCAGGAATTTAAAGACTGCTAAGTCACTTTTAAAAACTCCCTCTGTGCTCTGTACCCAAATGGTTTGTCATATTGTAGTTTAATTTGATGGGTGAGACAAAATTGTGTGTGTTCATTGGGCCAGAAAGGGGATTAAAGCCAGTTTGTTACCTAAAGTCCTGCTGGATTACCCACAAAACTACCTCTCAATGTAGCATGAATAAAATCAGGCACTGCCAACTACAAATGATATACCACCCTATTTGTGTGACAAAATAAAATCCAACGGTGAATAAAAATGTTTGTGACTGCTACCAACAGAGAAGGTCAGTTCTATTAAGTAGATATGCATGTTTCACAATCCCATGTAAAAGCCTGCAGGATTAGGGATCAACTTCAGATTTAGTTGCACTGAGACATAATGAAACAGGTCAAGTATCAAGCGACCTGTATCGTTAAAACAGATTTGATGTGAAAATCAGAAAAACATAATAATGAGGCTTAAAATGGGAAGAACCTCCATAAGCCTCGAGGTCATGAAGCCTATGGCTTTATCCTCTGAAGAATATGGCTACCACACTAAAAAACTTCATGGGTGGTATGGGGGAATGTGATGCTCTCTTTATTTAATAACCCACCACAATCGTATTCCCTTTGCATGTGATCTATTTGTAGGCATAATTGCAAAATAATACCCCTAAACATGATAACTAAGGAGATATAGTTCACTTTTTTTTACAAGACAGAATTTCCAAATTCCTCAATCCCAAGTAATCTTAAAAATATTTTACTCCAATTCATTTCTATTTGATTTCCAAGCAAAAAAAAAAAAGATATGTTCAAATGAACTAAATACTTTATTATAAACCAATCAAACAGCCAAAATCCGTCATTTTAGGAGTCTGTGTTTAGACAGTTGAATTCTTGAGTTGCCCTACATTTCGATTGCTTGAAGGCGGACTACTTGCAACGCAAGGAATTTGTGCTCCAGGCCACGAGTGATATGTTTAGATGTGGTGATGTTATTTCAGAAAGTGCTGCTGAATAGAAAGGGTGAGAGCTATTGCACTGGGTATCATTAATCTTTATACTGTATTCATTGCAAGGACTCTTCACAGCAAAAATGCACAAAACTGCTGTTTTTGTTTGCTAAAACAAAATGAACACTCCTGAGAAGTCCGCATCTGTCATTTCACCATACTGTTTTATTTTGAACACTCTGCACTTCCGAAGGCTGAAATTGCAGAGTTAAAAATAATAGAAAAACTTTAGACCGACTGCCAAATATCTCTCAACAGGCTCTTCAGATTTCATATACATGTTCACCTTCATGGCACCGCTACACACAACAACTGGTTAGTTTCTGATAAAAATTTTGGAAAAAAAATAATATACACTACCATTCAAACGTTGGGAGTTGGTAAGGTTTATAGGCTATATATATATATATATATATATATATATGAGAATTATGCACCGAGATTGCATTTATTCGATCAAAAATACAGTAAAAACACCAAAAATTGGAAAATTATTATAATTCAAAATAATTATCTATTTTAATAAAATGTGATGGCAAAGCTGAATTTGAGTCTTCAGTGTCAGATTCTTCAGAAATCATTCTACTATGATGATTTGGTGCTCAGAAAACATTGATTATTAATATTATCAATGTCGAAAAAAGTTGTGTTAAAAGGGTTAAAAAGACACAAAACAAATAATTAGCTGAATTGAAGAAAATACAAGTATACAGAATTAAACATCTTAATATTATTTATAATATAACAAGAAGCTAAATAAACCAAAAAGACCAATTAGCCATATACGTTTTGACAGGGTTTAACCATTCATTTAACTGTTGCTTTGATTTGCTAACGAGTTCTGAAACGAGTCGGAGCCATAATTGCTACTTAAATCCTGCCTTTTTCCCCTATATCAGGACACATGGGCCCCTTGTCCAGGTGTTTTGGCTGACTTTTCTTTTGAACTTCAAAGAGCCTTTTCCTGACTCCCTCCAACATGTCTCCACCTGCCCACGACTGTCTTTCCAACCCGCTCCCCATTTTCCCCACAAAGCCTCTTGAATCCCAGGAAGAGCAGAGTTTTAGGGAATGATACACATACCATTCACTTCCATTCACAGATCTCAGGGCAGTGAAGGAAGGAATCCTGCAGCTATGTTTACAGTGCTTTTAATTACTGTCATTACACAATAGCAGAGATGAAGAAGTGTCATTATTTCCCATTAAACCATGAAGAAAACCTTTTGTGCATCACAGTTCATGAAGCTTGTGTAAAGCAGGTATTCTCTTGTAATGACAAGGAAGTGTCTGTGCACTCAAAATGTTACTATTCCTGCAAGTAATCATGGATGACATACACACATATGTTAACATACAAACAATTAGTTCTGCAAAGGGAACAACAAAAGGGCAATCTCATCATTCACAACCACAAAATGAATGGAAGCCTGAGAGGTGTCTTGCAATTTGCACTAGGCTAAAAGAGAGACCTGAATATAATGTTTCTTTCCATTTCTCAAGGGACACAATCTAGAAGACCATCTCCTTCTCAGCACCATTCACAAAGTCAGCACGTGTATTATTTATAAGACATTTCTCCTCAAATATATCTGAAGGGACTGTGAGACCTATTCTTACAGATACTTTACCAGGCGACTCATTTCAATGTCAGTGCTGTGATAATGGGCAACTAAATAATTAAAGACACAATGTCTGACTTGCATAAATGGAGCAGGATTATCGCTTAAAGCCCCAGATCTCAACACAAGTAGGCTACAATAATTCTCAGATTAAAAGGCAGCGAAAACAAGAAGAGGAATGGATACGTACCGCAAACAATGCGCCTCGATGGACACATGCTCCTGTGGATGGAGAAAATGAGATGAACAAGGGTGGAAGAGGATCAATACATCAGCTTTCACTAGCAGGCCAAATGACAAGTTCATTATTACTTGTGGACAAATGTCACAATCATGAATTTGTCTAACATTGTCTTGGACATTCATAAATGCCAGTAGCACCCAATGTGTGAGAACACAAAAGATTGTCACACAGTGCATTAGTGAAATGTAACGGTTTACTCTCACACGATGTAAAGAGAAAAGGATGTCAGTCAACATGTTATTCATTCTTGGTCCGTTTTAAAAGTTTGACATTCATTTGCCGTGTGAACTAAAAGACACTTAATGCATAACACTGTAGCTAAACTGTGGTCATTTATAGGCATCAGGCAAGGGAACAAATGTATTTAAGATTATAAAAATTGCATGCAGATAATCGTGAAAACATGGTCCAGAAACTTTTTTTTAAAGATTAACTAGCTGTCTATGTTAAGTTTTACTTCACAAAGAAAGCCTAGGATACACTCTCATCTTGAAAACCAATAGCAATAATGTTGACTGTCAATCAACTTCTCAACAACTACTAGTGAATTCGCGCAAATGCATCACGAGTTGATGCAGGAAGATTCAGTTGGAGAGATACAGGATGTTGAGGACGCCGTTTCATAAACAGCATCATAAAAGACATAGCCATTCAATTATTTAATGGTGTATTGCGCATTGCTATTTTATCGCATTTCCATGCGCACCTACAGGAGAATTTGTATCTATTTTATTCCACTACCCGGTCTTATTTGCTTATTTTACCTAGGTATAGCATGCAACACATTTTCAACTGAATTCAGAAAAATCACAATAACCGGGACACCAACCTTCAGCTCCCGTGGAGATGGTGATATATCCAATTAAACCGGTTAGAAGGATCCAAATAGGACCCATATTCACTTTAGAAACTGTATTAATCCAAAATGCTCGAAAATACAATCGCTTTAAGTTGAATGTGAATTAAAACGCATCATCATTTCTTCCCCGAGGACTCGAATCAATCAGCAGCGGCTGAGCTTGAAGTCTTGCAGAGAGTCGCGGTCTCGTTACTGGGAAGCATCCAGTCCAGTGCGCTCTCCAGCGAAACTTCCTCACAGACAGCAGTTCCGACACGAAAATCCTGCCTCTTAAAAGTACGGGCCCATAGCAAAGACAACTTGAACGCGAGTAATTACAGAGGAACACGCACTAACGACCACTGAGCGTACGAGCTGCTCTTTAAAGAGAGTTATTGGAGAAACGACCAGCTGTGTTCACGAGTTGAGAAACCCCCTCCTCCGTCACCTCTACCACTGTGGGAACAAAACCTGTGGCCATCAAAGCTTTGACGTAGAATGGGTTTTGTGGTCTTCTGTTCTGTTAATGCGCTTTTTTTAATTAGGCCAATTAATTTATGTGTAAAATAGGCTAAACAAGCATTCCAAACTTAGAATATTGATAATGTCGTTCATTAAACGTTTAAAAACATTTGAATAGTAAAGTGCCTAGTGCAGTTTAGGGTCAGAGATTCCTGAGAGTCACGTGCAGCAGCGCAATCTGATCCTTGGTTGCTCATTCATTCACGGACAAAAACAGAAAAGACCATTTGTAGAATTGAAGAAATTCAAACCTTTCGAACCATGCTATATTTTTTTTATATCATTTTAAAATCTATATCCTATAGTAAGATCGGCTATAAAAAAATAGTAATATTTTACCACACAGTAAGTAAAATTGTTTTTACATATTTATGGTTTAATACATACTGTCTGGAACAAAACCTGCATATGTCTTATCTTAGTCATTAACAATTTTTTTTTTGAAAATGCCAAAAATTAAGACATAAAAACTGAGCTTAATAAGTTTAGAAAAAGTGTGTGAGCAACTACTGCCACCTGCTGTTATAGAGAGCGGCTGTAAGGCCCAGGGGGGGGAAAAAGGACACACTTTTTCAGGTCCCAATCCCAAAGTGTACGAAGGTCTAAACATAATATAAAAATATGTAAATATAAAAAGTGAATTCTCCCCCTCAGATGGGAGGACTATAGTGGAGGTGAGGCAAAATTTGTCACATAACCAATGCACACAAAAAAAAAGAACTAGGGCAGTGCAAATATTAATTGTGATTAATCACATCCAAAATAAAAGTTTGTGTTTACATAAAATATGTGTGTGTGTGCTGTGTAAAATTATTTTTTATAAATAAATACATGCATGCATGTATAGATTTAGCAATTATTTGCACATAAATACTGTATATATATAAATACAATCTATGTTATACATAATATAAATATTTTATATATAACACATTCTCTTAAATATATACATGCATGTGTGTGTGTATTTATATATACAAAATATTTATACACAGCACACACAAATATATTATGAAAACACAAACTTTTATTTTGGATGTGATTAAATCGCAATTAATCTTTCCACAGCCCTAAAAAAAATAACACCCACATCAAAATGTGACCACTTTTCTGATAAATACACTAACAAGAGGCATCCCATATCATCAGAAATTAATCAGGATTAATTATGACAGGAAAGTCAATGTGGGCCGAAATTCTTCGCAGCAGGGCATCCTTATTGACCATTCTTTCCCTAAAATATGCCTCTGCTGTAAAAACTGGCTGCAGAATAATCACACAGTCATCACATTTACCATTTTTATTTAAGTCTAATGTTTTGTACAATGCAAATATATACATATAAAGCTCATGCCTTTTTCTCTTCTTGTGGCAACAATTCATCGATTTTGATGTGCAAACCTTCACTCGACCTACTGCAGATAATTGCTCGGTCAATAAATGGACCTGGAAGAGAATACATTTATTCAGGTAAAAGAATATGAGTTCCACCAATGTTAAATCTATTGTAGAGAGCATGGACATGGTAACAAACATGTAGTCCTCATAATACTGTAGTTTTTAAATGTTCAAAAGGAATTCAGCCTTGGCATTTGCTCATGGTTGGAATAAATTGAACGTATACTTAATAAATGAATTACTTACCAAATTCTGCTGGTTTATGGCTTTCCACATCTTTTACAATGGCATGAATGTTTTCCAAAATACACTCCTTAGGCATATCAAGCTGTTTAACAAACCAAAATGAGTTAACAGTTGTAAAAAAAATAATAAAAAAAACACAACAAGTCATAGAAATGAAAATAAGCGGAAATCACCCTGCTCACGCTTACTTTATTATATATAGATAGAAATGTCTGTCACCCAAAGTAGTTCAATGTGACTTACTGTTGCAACTTGTGTGTTAACATAGATGTCCTCCACCATATATTCATGACCAGTCTTGAACAATGCAATCATTCTGGGTATATTTATTCCAACAGATCCTGATGCAAGAAACAACACAAGAATCCAATTGAACCACTATTTAGTTGTACATTAATAGACCATGCCTGTTACGTGACATGGGGAAACTCACTGACCTCTTTTGCTCTTGGGAAACTTCTTCCTCAGCTTGTTCTTCAAAGGAAGCAGCTTTTGTAGAATGTCTGGCTCAGCCAAGTAGAAATCTGCTGTGATCTCATCAACTAAAATCTGTAATTACCATTGATTAAAAGGCACATAAAGTAAATGAGCAATTGAAAAAAAAAAAAAATCAACAATGCTCTTTTCAATAAATGATTACTGCTAAAGCAAAAACATTGGCCATTTTTGTTTGAACCCCTTCTAAAAAAGTTTTTTTTGTAAAAAAAAAATAAGACACTCAAATAGCATATGTAGGCGTTAACCTTCTCAGCCAACAAGTTTTCATGAGCTTTACCTTCTCAATCAGTTCTGCTCCACCTGCAACTGTTGCTCCATTATCCATCGCTATTCTGGCTTGATCTGGATTCTGTAAAGCCATAACTCTAAAATTAATGTATGTAACCTGAAAAGTCTCCTGAATTGAAGTTGTAAATACTTATCTAATTGATTCAGTCTGACACCAAACCACAGGGTGATGCTCTCACCTCAGTGAAAACCACTATTCTGTTGTTGTCCGACTTGAAGGGATGTGGTAAGTGAATTATGCTAACAAATGGATCCACTTTTTTCTGAAACAAAACAAATTGAATTTCATTAAGGTATAATGGTCCGTTTAAATATAATTGTTTGTTGCAGTTATAGTGATGAAATGTTTCTGCAACCCTGCTAAGGAGAAGTATTTTTCACCCAGTAACTCAAAATAACATTGTTTCTAGCTCATTGAACCTATTTAATTTAAAGTGAACCATCACAAGAAAAGGCAGACTTTTGCATTAGTCACATATTACGTATTTTAGTACCCATTTTGACCACTAGCGGTCACTCTTACAGACTGCACTTTTAATTGCACCTTTATTATTTTAAGCATTATTACTTCATCAAAATTTAATAAATCAAATCACGCAAGATGTACCTTTTTCTCCAGCTTCATGTCCAGACGTAGATTAATGTACACAGGCTGGTTTTCAGGACTGAAGTCCAGTTTCTGAAAGTTCTTGAGCATTTCAATGGCCACAGGTGTCTCAAAGACAGGTTTTGGATAGTATCTCACCATGTACACATCATCTACTGGAGCCCAGTATGTGAGTCCATATGGTTTATGCCTGTCTTTGTCATCAACCTTTTTTTTCTCTTTCACCACCTTTTCTTGAACCTTCTCCTCTTTCTTCTCTTTCTGTCTACAAAAAGAGTTGATGAATAACATGACTCCACTTTGCATACGTTTTTGCATGGTTTCAGAATTTCAAAATTTCAGAATTTCATTAGACAAGCTTCACCAAGGTAAAGACTAAATCGTGTAAACGGAACTTACTTGGTAGCAGCGTAGGATCTTACATGCTGATGTCTGTTTGCAGTCAGTGAGTTGCAGGAGACAGAAGGAGCTCTGCATGTGAAGAACAAACTCTGACACCTGGGTAATACTGTGATGGAAACAAGACACATGAGCATAATAGAATTAAAATGAGTCAACTGATTTATATTAATGGTTACAGTAACTAATTACTTAATAGTAACTAGACTGAAGGGAGTGGATCTAAAGACTGGCCACTAGGCAGCTTTCTTGCAAAATGTACCATGCTGGCCAAAGTTTTCATTAAGATACCATAGTTATTACTACCAGTAGTTGTCACTGTGTGTAGCCATTACTTACTGCCATCAATTATTGGCTACCATGGCCATTTAATGTTACAATTTAAAAGACATGTGGCTTCTTTCTGTTTAATCAATCCAAAATAATGCATCTAATATATATTAAAATACTATTATGTATCCTTTTGACAGACACGCTGCATAAGTTCACATTTAAACATGCATAACTATAAGACATCGTGGTGAAAACCGTTAGCTTGTGTAACTTAGATGTTGTACGATCACCTCAAGTATTCTGCACATGGCAGCTTGCATGTTATTAATCTGAAAACGCATCGGAATAAACAGAATATAACTAAAATAATATGTAATGCTTAAAACTGACCTCTTAAAAGACTCCTGGAGGAGGCAGCCATGTTGACAGAATTGTGTGTTACACTTAAGTTTTCCGTCTAAATCATCAACCACCGTTTAAGCGTTCCCACTCTGTGATATGTGGTGCGCTTCTAGATTTGGTAAAATATTGTTTCTATACATGCGCTATATAGATACGACAACAAACAGCTGATACGCTCATCACATAATGCCTTTCTTGTCCATCATCAATTATGCCCCATATATACAAAGAACATCTCTGCATGAAATACACAAAAAGTAAAGGTAAAAATGTTATTGCAAGTTCTTCTTCATAGCAGGTTTATTATAAATTTGCCTCTGTATGAATACGAATCTATGTTTTTAAAATGCATAGGCCTACTATGATAAAAATAAAACTGTATACAGTGTATTATTGCAAGAGCACAATCTCCACTCCTCTCACTGCAAGCTGTATTTTAGAGAGGTTGCGAGTAAAATTGCACGAATTTCACTTTGAGGCGGATGAATTGCACTTTGAGGCGGATGAATCAATGAATCGATTGATCCAAACTACTTGTTTATGAATCGTTGGTTCTTGATTCACCAATTATTGAACGGAGAATCACCTTTCCGACCAGTTCGATTCGAGCATTTGGGACTAAATGAGGGTTTGACTAACTGGGTGAAAAAAATAAGTTAATAAACCAAATAATTTACGAAACGTTTTATTACGTACAAAAACACAAAAAAGTTTTTGAAAACGAATATATGGACTACATATAAATTTATAAACAATCATTATAACCACATTATAGATTTTTTTATTATTATTTTTTTATCAGACCTTGTGGAATGTGTGACGTTGGGACCACGTGAGTGACACAATTACGTAATGTCGTAAATAATACCCAAATCTTGTTTTTTTGGACCGATTCTTTTGAAGTTAACTGTTCGAAAGAACCGATTCGCATAAATGAGTCGGACTTCCTATTGCTAGTTGTAAGCAAAGGTTGTAAGGGGACCGTTGACTGGAGCGGAAGCTCAGAGTGTTGTCCTTCCTTCTGCCCGACTCTCAGGATGAGGATCGGTCACAGTTTGTCTGTATGTCTCTGATCATATCACACCAGCAGCTCCTCTCCCATCTCCCGAATGCAGGTAAGAGTCTTAGTCCTGCATTCCGGCGTGCTGATTTTCTGTTGTGTGTATTGTTGGGTGTCAAATATGCCTGACGTCTCCAGGCAGCTCTACCTCCAGAAGATCAGACGAGGAGAAGGTGTGTTCTGTAACTTAATAAACACGAGAAAACAGTGTTTCAACCTATTACACGCCACAGATTCTCCTGATTTATTTATGACCGTATTTGGTGATGACGAGGAATGTCGGAGGAGTTGGTGGCACAGCCAGATCTGCTGCTGCTTTTCTTGTTGTGGTTGTCTCCTCTCCAACAAAACTTATTTCATGTAAGCTAACGTTAACTTAAATCACCCAGGCCACCACTTTTTTGACATGGCAATAATAGCTAATAATAATATATCCTTACATAACACAAACCCCGCCGTTTGAGTGGTTGACAACAACTAGTTACTGAGTCGTTGACTCGCTGTTACATACGACGTTGTTGAAGGCATATTAAATAGTAAGTGCAAGTAAGATTCATTCAGAAGTCAGAACTTATGTTCTTGTTTTATTCACGGAAGTAACTTCAAAGAGCAGGTTACGTAACGCCACAGCTGTCATTATCGTGACCCACCATTATAGTTTGCATATTAAACGCCATAGTGTTCAGTCAAATAACTTTTTGTGTCACATGACATGACTATATACACACAGAGAAGACGGGCTCTCTGATACACACAGCGTTGAGTGACAGAACTCACAATACATACATTGAACAGTATGCACTGTGTATAATGTACAATGTACATGTACGTAATATAAAATACAAAATTTAATAATTATATATATATATATATATATATATATATATATATATATATATATATATATATATATAATAAAATATACACCCATGCTGGAGTACTAACTGCAGCAATATACAATTGGTCTGTGTGACAAACTGATATATGATATCTAGTCCAGAGTCCAGTAAAATTAATAAAGTGTTTGAAGTTCTGCATGTAAAAAAGAAAGAACATTCAAAAGAAGGATATGTTATACCCAAACAGATCTTTGGCAGTTTGGCCATCTGCTTTTGTGTGTAACAGCTGCGACTTACTGTAATGATTACAGCGCGGCGCATGTTCTTTCTATACAAGACAAATAAGGGCCTGTTCAAAAGCTCTTGCTGGTGGTTCTACCTATTAATAGTGTCTTGTGTGAAAGTGCTCTTTTGCTTTCATCTTTTTACAGCTGAAAGGGATTGATAAGAAACTTCTGCGACGTCTCCAAAGTTCAACTAAGTTAAACTCTGTCAGTGCCCTAGATTGCCATTATGTTTTGGCTCAGCATGAGAGATACTGTATCAACTACTCAAACATTTCAGTGTAAACATCAAGTGTCTGTCTCTCAGTAAGCACTCAGGATTGCTCACGCTGGTTTGTATTTTAGAATATATTATTCAAAAGTTCGGGGTCAGCATTTTTTTAAAGGAATTAATACTTTAAGGATATATTAAAATGATCAAAAGTGACCTTAAGACATTTATAATGTTACATCACATAACTGCTTTTTCTTTTGAACTTTCTATTCATCAAGTTTAAGTTTCTATTAATCCTGAATAAATGTACCCTGGTTTAGCAACAAAATCATTTTTAACACTTGAAATAAGAAATGTTTCTTGAGCACCAAATCAGCATATTATAATTATTTCTGAAGGATCATGTGACACTGCAGACTGGAGTAATGATGCTGAAAATATAACTTTACCATCACTAGAAGAACACATTTTATATAACACAATTGTAATATTTCATAGTATTGGTTTTACTTTTGGAGAGAATAAGAAACATATTTCAAAAACATTTAATAAAAAAATCTTACCAACCCCAAACTGTTGAGCTATAGTGTAGATAATATGTCGATATTTTACAACCTTACTTAGTGACTGACTACATAGTGTTTTTCTTTATTATGCTTTATTTTAAAATCAGCTTTAAGCAATTCTTAACCATTGTCAGAAAAAGGTTTCCTTTGCACAAGTAAAAGGGCTTGTTTGTTTTCTGATTTACATCATGTACTTACATAATGTTAGTGTGTCTAAGGGCGGTCAGTTTGGTCTGAGGCCTTGGTCACTGGCCCTGGCCCAAATGGAACACTTCATATGCACTTTCGGTCTTGTGGACTTACAATGGTTGCCGCATACACAGGTCTGTTAAGTACATGAGACTTTGTCATTTTAGGTTTCAGAAGGGTGCTCACCAGCACCCCCTTTGTGGTCAATATTCACCCTCGATGCGCACTTTTGCCGAGCATGCACTGATGCGAGCTCTGCAGCAGACTTTATGTCATGAAAGTCCCGACTCTCAAATGCTTAGGGTGCCATTTGAGACAGGGCCACTCTCACAACGTTTAGATTACAGTTAAACTGCCAGCTGACTCATAAATCAGATTTTTCAACTTTCTATCTGTTTCTTATGATTAACACAAATATACAAATTCATACAAATATTTGTTTGTTGTGAAAAGACATACTGTAAGTAAGAGAAATAGTGATGAATCATATATTTTCTGTGTGAATTTTCAGATTAACAGGCATGCCAAAGGAAAAATATGATCCTCCAGACCCACGCAGATTATACACCATCATGTCAGCCGAGGAAGCGGCCAGTGGGAAGAAATCATATTGGACCGAGTTGGAGATATCTGGTTAGTTACTTCTTCAATCTTATTCCTCAACTCATAAACTCGTAAAATCAACTTATTTAAAAACAAATTGCCACTGAAGGAACACTGACAAGATAAATTAATGAATAAACCACTTAAGTGAAACATGAAAACCTACTTCTACAGAACTACTAAAAAGTAGTTTTTGTTTCTAAAGTGACTTCTCATGCTGAAGATTTATCAGTGTGTGTGTGTTCTCTGGGATATTTGGTGAAAAAAAAAAATGTTTGTCACAAACTCTGTCTGTGCTCCTGTGTTACAGGACGAGTCAGAAGCCTGAGCAGTTCACTATGGACGCTGACCCACCTGACTGCTCTCCACATCAACAACAACAACCTGAGCCGGATTCCCCCTGAAATCGCAAAGCTGCCCCATCTCGTCTACCTGAACCTGTCCTCCAACAAACTGCGCAGCCTGCCAGCAGAACTTGGCAACATGGTGACTCTCAGGTGCGTTTTAACAAATCGGTCCTTCACTATGAGGTCCTGTCAGACTGAATGCAGCCTCCCAGCACATGCAGGTTCTTAAAATCAATAGTCATTAATATAAAAAAATAGAACAATTTTCCATAAAAATAGAATTAGGATGTGACTCAGAGGGCTTATTACTCTATTTAAGGTCAAATGTCTAATCAAAAGACCTTTGTTTAGTTCACTTTGAATGATTTTATTCAGTTACACTAAAAATGGTAACATGTTTTCTACTGTGTGTATTTCAAGGGAATTGCTTTTGAACAACAATTGTTTACGAGTTTTGCCTTATGAACTTGGTCGGCTGTTCCAGTTGCAAACCCTCGGCCTCAAAGGTGAAGCTTTCTTTAAGGTTTATATGTGCAGAACAAACATGCAAATTTTGAATTAGGCCTGAGAACAATATTTCTTTTGCAGGTAATCCATTGTCCCAGGATATACTCAACCTGTATCAGGAGCCTGATGGAACACGGAAGTTATTGAATTACATGCTTGACAATCTTGCAGGTAATAACGGACACAGGTACATATTGGCTTATTAATACAGTACACATGTTATTCATTTAATTGAGTTATTCATTTGACTTACTTCAACTTTTTCCATTCCCAAAATTAGTCCACCCTGAACAACTTCCCCAAAGACCTTGGATCACTTTGAGGGAGCGAGACCAAATGATGCCCACAGGTACATATTTGCATCCCTTTTGAAAAGCCTGATTTAGCAACCGCAAAGCTAATATTAAATCTCTGTGTTCTCAAGCTGTGTTCACAGTAATGTGCTACAATGTGCTCTGTGACAAGTATGCAACAAGGCAGTTGTACGGCTATTGTCCCTCATGGGCCCTTAATTGGGAGTACAGGAAGAAGGGCATCATGGAGGAGATCACTAACTGTGATGCTGACATCATCAGTCTGCAGGTGCATATCCACAATATGAAGCTCTCAAAATCGCAATTATAATTAGCAAAATATATACTACTGTCCGAAAGTTTTGGGTCTTTGAAATAAGTCTTTGATGATTTTTGAAGATTTTAATATGACTATTGTATTTTAATATAATTTTATATTGTCTTTTAATTGTAAATTATGTGATGGCAAAGCTGATTTTTCAGAATCATTACTTCAATACATTACAGTCTTATGTGTCACATGACCCTTCAGAAATCAGTCTAATATGCAGATTTGGTGCTAAAGGAACATCTCTAAGTAATATAGCTGCAAGTAGCAATGATCGGCCCAAGCACCACTGCCACCGCCACCCCAGTGGCTTTAGGACAACTGTGCACGGTGTGCAATGTGCATTTAAAGCGGGTAAATATAAAATAAATACATCAAAATCGTTTGAATACGCTTTTCAAAATCGTTTGAATACCTTGAATAAATAATATTTACTGCAGGCAACTGGTGCCACTATGACCATGAACCACAACAGCCACATCAATTTAAATTTAGATGTATTTCATGTCATAGGATGTTATAGGTCACTTTCAAATGAGTTCGAAATTATCATTTGCAGCTCACAATTTTTTTCAAAGTCCAGAAGCATTTCCCTTAAGGTCTTTTTATATTATTATCAACCTAATTATTAAACAAAACTATGTTGTCACTGACAACTACAAATTAACTGGATCTATGCCTTTATTTTGTTTTTCAAATTAATTGAAAAAAGACAAGGCCTGAGATATTTCTTATCCATTAAAAGGCTTCATGCTGACCGAGTTTGATGATGATCTGTTGAATCCGCTAGGAGGAGTACATCAAATTCTACAGCATGCATTTTTCAAACAACCCATTAAAGTCAACTTCCTTTTGGGCTGGCTTATGACTATGAGCGTGAAAGTTGTTTGGCTTGATCAGATCTATAAATGTATGAAATTTGGTTAATGCAGGTAAAAAGGGTTGTACTACAGAGCCCCTCAAATACAACAATATACAAGGGTATGCCACAGAGCCCCCTATGGCAACTTGTGCCCGGCCCTGATAGCTGGCTATTCTAATGTGTGAGTGTGTGTGCAAAGTTTCCTTTTGGTGCCCAAAAAGTAAAAAAAAAAAAAATATATATATATATATGAAGAGTTCAGATGCAAAAGTCTCTAAGTGCCATTTGAAATTTTCTTCTAGAATGATCATTTTTATCAAGCTTGTATATTTAAGTTCAGTGATTTCACTTAAATGGCAATGATAATTACCTATTAATTGTTATTTAAGTGAAATTACTGAACTTAAATATACAAGTTTGATAAAAATCATCATTAAAGAAGAAAATTTCAAATGGCATTTAGAGGCTTTTGCATCTGAACTCTTCATATATTAGTTTAGGAAAACAATTGGTCCCTCAGGGTTTGGGCCCTAATTGTCAATGTTAAAAACATTTTGGAAACCGTGGTCTAAACAGAGTCATTTTTTTTTCTTTTTTTTTAGAATTCCTTGAGCAGAAAATTCAAAAGAACAGCATTTATTTGAAATATAAATATTGTATAACAATGTAAAATTACTTTATTGTCGCTTTTGATCTTTTTTGTATGTTCTTTGCTGGATAAAACATTTTTACAGACCCCCGAACCTTTGAATAGTAGTGTAATTTATATTATGGTTAATGAAAATGTGGGGGGGTTTTTTCCACAATAAACAAAGCTAAATTATTACATATGCATTGAAACAATAGATTTCCCTTAAAGTTTGTATGGTGCTTTTGATGTCTGCAGTGGTTTACACTTCGTCTAATTCATGTGCAGGAGGTGGAAACAGAGCAGTACTACACTTTCTTTCTGGAAACACTGAAAGAGCGTGGATATGATGGCTTTTTCTGTCCAAAGTCTCGTGCCAAACTCGTGTCAGAACAGGAGCGTAAACATGTGGACGGCTGTGCTGTTTTCTTCAAGACTGAGAAGTGAGTAACCCCTTCCATCTTTTACAAGGTTTAAAGTGAATTGACATCCTGCTCATCTTGTGCCCCTTTATTATTTTCTAGATTCGCTCTGGTGCAGAAAAACACAGTGGAGTTCAATCAGGTTGCCATGGCAAATTCAGAGGGCTCAGAGGTTATGCTAAACAGAGTCATGACCAAAGATAACATTGGAGTAGCTGTCTTGTTGGAAGTGAAGGAAGACCTATTTACTAGTGGTAAGGACATTCAATGATAGCTCTGTAATGTACATTAAATAGCTCCTGGTTTCCTCTTCTTCACACGCTGCTGTTTAGCCTCGTCCTGTAGATGGCAGTAGATCTCAAAGTTAAAAATGTGAACCTGAGATGACCATAATAATTACTGTCTTTGAAAATAAAGTAGAAGCCAAAAATTCTTATCCATCCATACATCCATTCAGTTATCCATCTATAAGACATTGATTGCTACCTGGATGTTAAACACTTAAAAAACATCAATAATAGCATGTTTTAGAAGATAAAACAATTCAATTATAAAACATTTATGGCAGTCAAAATTTTGTTACGCAAAAAGTTGGCTTATGTGGTGGTCTGATTCACAGAATTATAGTCTGTGGTTGTGAAATTTATTGCTAGTTTGTTTTTCAATGATAACACTACATGTCCTTCACACAGCTGAGTACAATTCAATTTATTCAGCATGCATTCTTTTGAAATATGACCAATTTAACAGTCTCTTGGTCTGCCATAGTCTTTATTTGTTCATAAATATACGTGTCAGCAGTGTTTCAGATAAGACCCTGGTTCTGATATTTTTATGTGAAATGATTTTACAATATTTTGTGTTTTCAAATGATTGCGATATAGATTGCACTTTCAAAACAGAGTTTCTTGTTTTCACTGTGTTTCAGAGTTTTTCCTGTTTCAATGACCTTGATAATAAAATATCTTATTTAGATGTTACGTGGTGTGAATTTTAGTTCCAAATCTCAGTAATTAAAGGAGGAAGCTCCAATTCCTCCTCTTTATTGAAGTATTTTCGTCCCATTTGCTTTAGTGGTGTTATGTTGCAGGTTTAAAGCAGCCTCCAGAGAAACAGCTACTGCTGGTAGCTGATGCCCACATGCACTGGGATCCAGAGTACTCCGATGTGAAGCTCATCCAGACCATGATGTTCCTGTCTGAGCTAAAAAGTATCGCTGAGAGGGCCTCGGGATCCATCAACTCTGCCTCGCCCACGTCAGACACCAGCTCCATCCCTATCGTCCTGTGTGCTGACCTCAACTCCCTCCCAGACTCTGGTGAGTTATATTTGGAACTGCTTGCTTATTAAAGATAAATTATTAGAAAGAATGGGGAACACACATGTGCAGTCTGTATTGTGGAAGTAAGTTCTTATTAAGAAGATAAATTATTAGAAAGAATGGGGAACACACATGGGCAATCTGTATTGTGTAAGTTCTTATTAAGAGTGTGTTCACACTTGGTATGTTTGGTATAAATAAAATGAACTCTGGTGCTATTGCTCTGGTTCATTTAAATAAGTGATAAGTGTGAACTTTTGAAAAGGATCGTCTGAAATATGAACTACAACTTTAAGCACAGAAGGGAAAATATATAATTGGCCTTTCCGTTCCTTACATTAGGTTAAAACTACATTTGCCTGCTATGATATTAGAGGGACAGTTCATCCAAAAATTACAATTGTCATCATTTACTCAACTTCATGTCGTTGCAAATCTATATGACTTACATTCTGTGGAACATGAAAGAATATATTTTGAAGAATGTTGCTAACCATTGACTTCCATTGTATTGACAAATATCACCGAGACATTTTGCAAAATAATATCTTTTATGTTCCACAGAAGAAAAAAAAATGACAAACAGGTTTGGGATGACATGAAGGTGAGTAAATGATGACAGAATTTAAAATTTTGTGTGAACTGTCCCTTTAATCCCCTGAGGTCAAGTAATGCGCCGCCGCGTTATGCTGTTGTTTTTCACATAGCTGCAACATGGACTTAAAATACTCCATCATTAAAATCAATACATGATTATAAACTATAGAGGGTCTTCTTTTTTTGTGTACACTCTTATTAACATCAAAACCTTGTGTTTTGTAAAATAAACAGGGTGCGTTTTCAGCTCACTCTGTCTTCGCAAAATTCTTTCTGAAACGTGTACGAAAAATATAACCCAATTCACAGTTTTATGAGAATGATTTGGCAGGATGTTTTTCAGATCATTATGAAGAAAAATACTCCAGGCCACAACATCCATTAGTCAAAAGTATTGTGGACGCATATTTCGTATGTGTTTTGTGGCCTAATTTCAGAAACTTTCATTTTTTTTGTTTTTTCAATAACCACGCATAAACAATATTCTCTCAAAAATACAAACATGTACATAAACTTTGCTCACATATTATGGTAGCCCTGTTTCTGCTAAATATAGTGTAATTTCACCTGTGCCATTAAAAGGTTTATAAGCAACTGAAAAAAGCACAAATGTCAAGGCATCTCAAAACATCTCAAGGACCCCAAATACACCCTAGACCTCAGAGGGTTAATGACATTGCTAAGAAAAATAATGACATCAACTTTTGCCTAAGTCAGATTTGGCATGAAGCCCTTGCCTCGGCATCACTAGGTTTGCTGGCTTTTCCTCACAGGTGTGGTGGAATATCTGAGTAGTGGTGGAGTTGCAGAAAATCACAAAGACTTTAAGGAACTGCGATACAGTGATTGTTTAACCAACTTCAATTGCAACGGAAAAAACGGCAAGCCTGATGGCAGTATCACGCACAGTTTCCAACTGAAGAGTGCCTACGAAGGGAATCTCATGCCCTACACCAACTACACTTATGACTTCAAGGTGAGGAGATTCATAATTCAGAGATATTTCTATTCTTTTTTGTTACACTTTATTTTAAGATGACATAGTTGCATTGTACTTACTCAAATAAGTACTGAGTAATATTAATTAACTACATGTATTTACTATACAATTACGGTTTCTTGTAATTATGCATTATTTACTGTTATTACTATACTAAGTCACCTTTTTTTACTCAAAATGGGAATAGAGAATATAGGGTCTTGGGTATTTTCTATGTAAGGGCTCTAGAAATGGCAAAAAATGACTTGGGATCCATCCATTTAAAAAAAATGAAACATTTTGTAGCCAAACATCTTTTTGATTGACAAATTGCAGAATTAGGTCAGTGAGGTTGTTCAGATGTGCTTTAATTCATTGAGTTCATAGCTTCTTGCTAATTTTATTTAGAATACCATTATTTGAATGTTTAATTGTCATTAAGTCAGTAAATAGTCTCACAACATCACAATAAATGTTCCTGGTTCATTTAAAAAAAATGACTTATGGTTCACGTCAAGAGAGTCAGTAACGACTCTGAATGATTCACTGACCAAGTGAGTCTGATTCAAACCTCAACCTTTTGACTGACTCTTAAAAAGACTTGGTTCATAGGAGTCATTCGTTATTGAATCGTGTCTCTGTTATCGGGGCTTTGTTATTGTGTTGCATGGAAACCAGGGTACTGGCTGCGTTTGGGCTCCTGAGTTTAAATTATATAGCGCAAATTATAATTTTTCTTTGTTGCATTAGTGCCCTTTTTTAAAAAAAAAAAAAAAACCTGTTTCCTTTTCTTTTTTTGAAGGGTGTGATTGACTACGTCTTCTTCTCTAAGACACATATGAGTGTTTTGGGGGTTCTGGGTCCACTGGAGACTCAGTGGCTGAAGGACAACAACATAACGGGCTGCCCACACCCGCACATCCCCTCCGATCACTTTTCCCTCCTGGCTCAGCTGGAGTACCACCCGCCTTTACCCCCCCTCAACGGGCTGCATCTGCCTGTCCACAGGTAGTGCAGCCCGCCTTCCCTCACTCTCCTAAACCCCAAATCATGGACAAACCCCAATCATGAGCCCCTAAAACTATAGGCACACACATTAAGAAGTGAAGTACTCACCTACTTTGCTCCTTTTTTTAACCTTTGCACACGATTGTATGATCTTATTATTACATTTTCCAACTTGAAAACAAAAGCTTAATACCAAACTAGGGTTGGGATTCTCTGTTTGGTTCAAAACAAATGCTGCTTTCAGGGAAATTGATCCGTTTGTCTGAATCTGAATGTGAGATTATAAACCATGTGTCAGTATATAGATGGTAGAAATGTGTAACATGTAAAGACCGATCGTGTAGCATAATAATGTCACCACGAGTATTAAGAAGACTTTGTTTCGATCAGCATCTTTTAAATTCCCCTTCAACATCTCATAAATTTGACAAAGGAAGTGTAATGAATTCAAATAAAAATGACCTTATTTGTAAATTTCCCCTAGTATAATAAAACCACATTTGTCTCTTTATTGTGCAACATCAAATATTCACTGCATTCTGTCCAATTCAAAATCAAGTTTCCCTATTCGACATTACCAGAAGATGGATTTGCATTAAGATAATAAAGAGGAAAACTATTTTTAATCTGGTGTTAATCGAAAATCCTTCATAGTGCAATGCAAACTATTATGCAACACATTTCTTTAAGTCCAAAATTGACACAATCAAAGAGGATCCCAGCCCTACTGATTATAACCCAGCTGTGTATGTTTGCTGTTTTCTTTTGCTGCTTGCAACATAGAAATCACATCACCGTACCGATGTATACTTACATAATACAAAGTCCTCCCTGCCTCATTTATTTCAACGTGCATTTCAAAAGAATATGTGATTGTTGTTATTGGTACCATTTATTGCTACAGAAGACTAGCTAGGAGGGTTCACCCAAAAATTCTGCCATCATTTACTCACTCTCATGTTTTTGTTTTTTCAATTCTGTATTACCATTTCTATCTGAAAGACTCAGATGGCAGGTGAAAGTTTGCATGGTGTTTATTCCGTAAAGAATTAACAGATGTTAGTGAGCTACGATTCATGTTTAGTTGTATAGAAAAGTTATTTGGCGTAGGCCCTGTGCTTAGTCCCAATTCCTTGGGGATGTAGATTCGGCTGATTCTGCCTGAAGATAAAGGCGGGTGCAGGGCCTACACCCGATGGATGGACAGAGGCCAACCTGGTGGTGGTGGAGAGGATGGAGGGGACCGTCAGCATCATCAACTTCGACCATGAAACGGAGAGTTCAGTGCTTATACTTCAGGTGTCAATCAGTGATTGGCCAGACAAGTAAAAATAAGAAGATGTGGCATTCGAGTCTTCCTGCTAGAGCTAACGCAAAAGCTATCATTTCTTCTGTCGAACAAAAACAAAACATGTAAACCATAGACTGTAAAAAATATGGACAAAGCGTCTGTGACGTCACCCATAGACTCTGAAGAACGGGTTTGCGGCTGTTTATGGGGGGGGGGGGGGGGGGGGGGGGGGGGGGGTATGGACAGCGCCATACTGGAAAATCTTGCACTGTAAAAAAAGTATTTTCAAGATTTGTAATCACAACATTTTTTCTTTTGTCAAATCAACTTAAATAATTTATTTAGTTCAGATGAGTTTCTGATGATTAAATCAATCTCCTTCATTGTAGCAACAAGGTTACTTAATTTTTTTAAGTTAAACCAACAATATTTTTTTACAGTGTGGGAAATACAAAATACAAAAGGATACAGAGGTGGTATGATGTGTTGTGTCAGATCATGGCCGAGACATCAAATTCACTCGGCGCAGCCCGTTATCAGCTGTCAATCAAAGTTAACCGCCCTTATTTGTCATTCATTTTATATCTAAATATGATCTAATCCATAGACTGTAAAAAAGATCTAAACTATTGAGTTAGAAAAAAAATTCATCCCCCTCACAGTTGTCAGGCACGCGGAACGTATTGAAGATTGCAATAAAAGTCCATGGGACCAAACTGTAAACATATGAATTTATGCTGTGAAAACTGACATTTTAACATGGCGTCTGTGGATATTTGCTCCCTTTTGGGACCGCCCTCTAGCGGATTTTAGATGTATTGCAGTTTTTCGCACTTCCGGGTAGGCTTCATCTTTAAGATTAAAATGTTGCCGCTTGATGTAACCCAACAGTTTGGTTACCATTGACTTCCATTTTTGACCATTGTATGGACAAGAACACTTAGAATTTTCTTTTTTTGTGTGTTCCACAGAAGAAAGAAATGACATGAGGTTGTGTAAATGAAGGCAGAATCTGCTTTGTCGTGTTGTTTTCACACTTTTCAACGCTAATGGCTTGTCAGTTGCATCGGTACAAATTGAACTTTAAAGGGGCTATGTGTAGGTTTTTACTTTAAAAAATCTTAGATAGAGTTTTCATTTGTACATGTATGAGCCAACCATAATGAAATAGAAATAATGACACCTTGACACCATGGTTGCCTCTATCAGCCTGTAGGCTTAATTGTGTGTGGAGGGTCCGAATTCGCGCGTCACGCGTGTTCTCGGAAACAAGCGACCAGCCTCCATCACAATCCTGACACCCACAGAAACTCCTCTTAAGTTAAAAAAGCCTTATCTAGCCCGTCCAAAATAGAGAGTGACCAGGGTCGGGCAAAGACAAGAGTCAACATCGGAGCGGCATTTGATTCTTGGAAGGAGCTGAGTATAAAACAGACCCCGTGCTGTCAAACAAAAACCTTACAGTACTGTAACTTTTCTTACCTCTGTAAACATGCTGGTGAACCTCGATGAGCCGTCTGTAGTTGCTGTGGTCTTGCTCATACGAGCGTGCGCCCCGAGAACGAGCATGAGACTGGCCGCAGTTTCTCTAACGGCCACTGGTGTCCGTAACTGTTAGAAATTTTAGAACTTACGCAATGCTCCTTTAATTCATATTGTACTTATAAATGCCATTGTGTGATTTGTTGGAAATGAGATGCAAGTTATTTTGAATTTAAGTTGAAAGAATTTTCTTAAATTATTATTTATTGATTGATAAAATCTAGTAATTTAAACATAAATGAAATAAAAAAATAACAAAAAATCTCCAAAAAATACTGCATTAAAAAATGTAGAAAAAATATTATCAAAATTATATAAAATTAGCTTTCTGGACAAAAAATAAATGATTAAGTAATTTTAGGGCTTTGGGAAGGATTTGTTACAAAGTGTGAGCTCGTTTGTGTCTCTGTTGAGTTCACAAGGATAAAAACTTACTCGTGTGCAATGGCAAGTGGATGTTGATACTGTTTCTGTGCAATGATGTTAGCCAATAATATATATATAAAAAAAACAGATAACTACAGAAAAATGGTTAATGAGGGTTGAAAATAATTGTTTTTTAATATTCCCTTTGTGCAAAAAAAAAACAAAAACTTTATTAAAATTATGACAAGACCTCATGGAACATATTAAATAATTTGAAAAAAAAATCATGCATTTCTGTTGTAAGAGGCCATTTTATCTCCATGTTATTTACATTTTTATGGTTCTCAAGGATGTATGGTTTGCTAAATTTCTCTTAAAATTTCTCTTAAAACTGTAATGACTTTAATGAAGGCAACTTGAGTTTTTAATTCTGAACAGATTTTAAACCAATAGGCATCATATACTTGCCAATTTTGTAAATGGTTAAAGAAAAAACTGGGCAGCATCATACACTAAACTCTGAGGATCACACACTAACAGACTTTCACAATAACACAATTTGGCCAAACTAGAATAACTTCTAAACCATTTGTTTGATACCAGTGGCATTACTGTTGTTATTGATCAAACAAGCAATCAAATTATTTTAAAGCAAGTTTTTAAAATCCTGCAGCATTTTATGATGTTTAAACTCTGAGGAGTGTAAGTTGGTGGAAGTACTTGTCTAATAGACACATCCAGGCTCATGCAATGACTACTTGGACAATGCTATAGCTCACCATGCTTTAGCAGACTGTGCCTTCTGAGTGGAGCTGATGGTATGAGTAAAATGCTTTAAAAGAAGAAAGGTCAGAGGTGCTAAAGTTGACTATGAGGTGTTGGACTAATATGTGTGCTGCATGCAGAAGTGGACAAAGTACACAACTTCCTTACTTGAGTGAAAGTACAGAAAGTTTGACTACTGGTCAAAATTACTCTGTTAAAAGTAAAAGTTGTTAAAGGGATACTCCACTTTTTTTGGAAACATTTTACAACTCCCCCAGAGTTAAACAGTTGAGTTTCACCATTTAATTTCACCATTTCATCATTTACAGAATATCAGTAACCATACAGTTTCTGGTCTCACTGACTTCCACAGTAGGGAAAAAAATACACTATGGAAGTCAATGAGACTGTCTGAAACTGTCTGTTTACTGATATTCTTCTAAATATCAGAAAATCAGCTGAATGGATTCGAAAACGGTAAAACTCAACTGTTTAACTCTGTAAAATGAGCCTATTTCCAAAAAAGTGGAGTATCCCTTTAAGACATATGTAAAAGTACAGAAGTACTTGTTTTCAAAAAATACTTAAGTATCAAAAGTAAATGTCAATGCATTGTTTCATTATTGTTGTATTTAATACAGTACCTTGTGCCTCTGAATATATGCATACCTACCCTCATATCAATATCAAATTTATTTCTAACACAGTTCCAGTAGTGGGATTGAATGTGAGATTGAATAAGTGCACTTAATAACGTCTACAATGGTTTCGGACACCAAAATGGTTGTTCCCTCAAAAAGTTCCCTATTTTAATTTGTTTGGCTTTTAGTATGAATATGTTAACCTTACTGTAACTAATAAGCTGCATGTGCTCTAAAACAATGACAAAATTCGTCAGGTTCTGATGTCAACCTGGCTTTATTTTCCAGTTAAAGTAAAATGATTTCAGAAAAAAATAATACTCCAGTAAAGTACAAATACTCAAAAACTTTACTTAAGTACAGTACTCAATTAAATGTACTGTGTTACTGTCCACCTCTGGCTGCATGTTACTAATAACTTACTGCCATTGGACTTTGGAGAAAAACAAAAACAATAACCACACTGATTAACTCCCATCTCTGTAAAGTTTAATTACATATTTGGTTTGGATACAGACAACACATTCACATTTTTTAATAGCTGATGGTCTTCAAAAACTTAATTTAATCACAAAATGATGAGCAATATTTGACATTGCATAGTTTCTAAAAGCAGCATCCAACAAACACAAAAATGTGAGTCCTATCAGCCTACAAATTCACATTTGCAGAAAATGATTCACAATTAGTGCATTCCACTTTGATCAAACTGTGCCTAGTCTGAATCATCTTTTCTACCGCAGCAAGACGCTTACAGAGTGAGCCAGCACCAGCATCCCTTCCATCCACCCATCCATCTCTATTCTTCACCAGAGAGACATGTTGACTACTAAAGTGACCGTGATCCTGCTATAATGTTGCTGTTATGGTTCTAAGTCAGTAAGCTTATATTGTGTGTATATGTTTAAAACATACCCAGTATCCCTCACAGAAATCCCCACTGAACCAGTTGAATATACATTTCCAATTACAAAAGGGTCTGACTAGCCATGCTATTTTAATCCAGATTGAACACGGTGTTTTAAAACTAGTTAGAAATGCATGTGGAATATAGTGCAAGTCTTTCCTTGAATGTGGACTGTGGCATCAGGGATTGAGGCTAGTCTTGTTGAGAAATTGACCTGCATGATTGTATGTAAAGCATCATTTTAATTGAGACACAATGACTGGAATTGGCAGGGGGGGAAAGCTGTTTCCCAACATGATGATGGCTTTATCTTTGGCTTTTCTCAATGTCTCAACTCAAGTTTTCTGTTTTGTTTTGTTTTGTTTTTTTGGTTTTTTTGGTCTATGATCGCATATGGTTATGATTTGAAATACAAAACTCATCTGTGTTGTTTTGCAACTGAAAATGGTGCTATGTGTGGCCCATTTGTAAAACAAACTGAAAGTCCTGTCCTAGTGTCCTACCATAAAGGAAATAAAGATGTCATTTAAAAGGAAGAAGGTTGTGAGATTTTTATTTCAAAATAATAATTACAGCATTTTTTGGCAGCCTACGATAACAACATATAAATGTGCGGCTGTATAGCATTCAGCACGCTAGAGTTAGTGGTTTGAACAAAAGGAATGATTGAGAAAATGGAAAATATCTTTCTTGTGGTTGTTCTTGACCACATTACTTTATGCCGCGGCGCGCACAGCAGTTTCCTTTACAGCTCTTTTGCTAAAGAAAAAAAGAAATAAAAGGAGAAGATAGTTAGACAATGCAAAAAAAAAAAAAAGAAAAAGAAAAGAAAAAAAGGTCAAATCTCGATTAGACCGTTTCGATTTTGGGAGTTAAAACTTGATATCCTACCTTCTCATTACTTTTGAGATGATATTGTTGATCCATTGTGCTTCTGGGTTTATGCAAACTGTTTTGTTGTCCTTTTTGGTAATCCTGAAGAATTGAAAGAGATTGATGACTATTATGCAACAATATTTGTCTGGGCTGTAAGTGACATTTGTCTGAGAGCTACGTGGGCAACTGTGCAAATAATGTAAGGTATTTTCGAGAGCGCTGAGGTTTGTTAGAACAGAGGAAATGCCCACCCCCCCATGCACATTTCCCCATGTCTGTGATTGAAGCGTATAGAAGCAAAACATCATGACTCACAAGATCTCGATTTTGCGACAGTATGCTCCTGGAGGCAGGATCTCAATCTTCTGGAAGAGTCGAGGTGGGATCACGGCTGAGGTGGTGGCCAGACACTGACATTTCTTGTTGGTAGCAAAGCCATCCATTGGGAATGCTGAAACAGTACAATATTAAAATCATTCAGAATCAAAGGCAGAAATTAATGCTGATAGTTTTTATTTTTTAATAATAAATTACATCCACCTTTAAACTTTAAAAAGCCTATATATTTATAGGCATCTTTGAAAAAAAATGAAGGCACGTTTCGTTTATACACAATTTTGAGCATTAAATTAATACACAATTCATATAAATACAATAAAATTTAAAATGAAATGATTAAATATAACAGTTTTTTTCTAGATTCTTACCCATGAGGGTTGTGAAGCAGCAGACTGCAATAGCTGCCAGCAGTAAATATGAGTTCAGTGACATGTTGAGGCTGAGATCAGGCGTGGAGTGAAGCAGGTCTTGGAAGAGAGACGTCTTCTGGACAGTTTATATTGATGCTCAAAAGAGGAAGTGATAAAGGAGTGGAAAAAAAATGCTTTGAATTTTGCTGTCAGTGGAAAATAATTATCTAGCTTTACTCCAAGAGGAGATGGAACCAAACCATATTCTTAACCCTATAGCAGCTATGTAAATTTGGTTTGTTAATATTCCTCAGTGCTTAAATGTAATTACACTGTAACAAGGACACCTTGAATTGCACTATTGCCAAATTTACTTCTGAGCCTCATTAGTGGATTTTGTTAACTCATTGG